>NC_142929.1:80316110-80328610 GCF_046866305.1 Octopus bimaculoides
AATAATAATATAAACACTGAGATAGCAGAACACGAGGACAAACGTAATATTTCCGGCAAAAACGAAGTAAACAAAAAACAACAAACCCAGACCGTAGAGATGTATAAGAGTGTACAAAAAGCACCAATCCAGAACACCACAGACAAACATATGAATGAAAAGGAAGGCAAAACAAATCTAAAGCCTGGGAATAACGATGGGAAACCTAATAATTACGATACTATGAAAATGAGAATAACCGAAGAACTGAAAACCACAGATCTTAGAATGGACCACAGATTATATCTCCCAAAAATCAAAATAGACAATAAAACAATATCAATAATAAATAGCATAAACCTGGCCGTCACGGAACTAACAACCACAGAAACAACAGGCAATATCACTGAGCTAAATGACATAATATATGCGGCAGCCACTGCAGCCACAAAAGAAGCAGGATACTCACTCAAACCCATCCGAACAGGAGATCTACCACCCAAACAGACCTTGTGGATAAATAACATCCAGAACAAAATTTAAAAAAAGAGAAAAGATTTATCGATTCTCAACAAAATTAGTAAACAATCAACAAAACTAAGTAACGAGAAGAAAACAAAAATACTGTACAAATACAGCATTACAGAAAAAGACTTACCTGAGGCAAAAGAAAAACTAAAGCAAGACATCCTTGCCAAAGCGCAAAGGATCCGCCGGTATGAGAAACGCCAACGTTTCTTTGAACAAAACAAACAGTTCAAATCCAACCCCAAAAAACTCTACCAAGAACTGGGTAGAAATAAAATAGACATTACTGCAGCACCAACAGCAGAAGGACTGGAAGAATTCTGGAAACAAATATGGTCGGTAAAGCAACAACAACCCCAGAAAAAGACCATTAAAACAACGAACGTAGCACCTGAACAACTCTGGGCCCCTATAACAACTGAAGAGGTCACCCAGACACTGCAAAGACTAAGCAACTGGAAGGCACCTGGACACGACAAGATCCCCAACTTCTGGTTAAAACACCTGCCAGGAATGCATAAAAAGCTGGCAGAAAACTTTAACAACATACTAGCAGAACCAGAGACAATGCCTGAATGGCTCACGAAAGGGAAAACCATCTTAATCCCCAAATCCACGGAAACGGAGAAACCACAAAACTATAGACCTATAACCTGCTTCCTTACGATCTACAAAGCCTTTACTGCAATAATATCGCAGAGATTGAGTAAACACCTGGAAAATAACAACCTGTTTCCAGAAGAGCAGAAGGGATGCTGTAAGGGCTCACACGGCTGTAAAGACCAATTATTGATCAATAAAGCCATAACTGAAGACAGCCACAGAAAGAAGAAAGGCCTCAGTATGGCCTGGGTGGACTACCAAAAGGCTTTCGACAGTGTTCCCCACACGTGGATTCTGGAAACACTAGCCATAGACAAGGTGGCACCAATTATTATAAAATACATAAGGCACTCAATGAACAAATGGCAGACAGTGCTACAGCTCCAAACAAAAGAGGGACTTGTGAAAACGAAAGCCATCCCCATTAGAAGAGGAATGTTCCAGGGAGACACGCTATCTCCACTCCTGTTTTGCCTGGTACTCACACCTTTAAATGAATTGCTAAATAGAACTGGATGCGGTTACAAATGCTACGGAAAAACAGTCAGCCACCTTTTATATATGGATGACCTAAAATTATATGCAAAAAATGACAAAGAGCTAGAAACACTACTACAGACAGTACACGGCTTTACCAAGGAAATAGATATTAAATTCGGATTAGAAAAATGTGCCAAAGCGACCCTGAAAAGAGGAAAATTAGTTAAAAGTAGCAATATAACACTAGATAAAGCCAATGAAATAAGAGAACTAGACGAAAGCCAACCATATAAATACTTAGGAGTCAATGAACTAGATAGAATACAACATACACAAATGAAAGAAAAAATAAAGAAAGAGTACTATAGACGAGTTAGATCAATACTAAAAACAGAGCTCAATGCTAAAAACAAGATAATGGGTATCAACACTTTAGCTGTCCCAGTTATAAGCTACAGCTACAACATCCTTAACTGGACACTAAACGAACTATCTAAAATAGACAGAAAAACAAGAAAAATAATGACAGGATATAGGATGCACCACCCAAAATCTGACATAGAAAGGCTATATATACAACGCACAGAAGGTGGCAGGGGTCTTATACAGCTGGAAAACTATTATAAAATAATCACCATAGAACTGCAAAAATACCTACTCCAGAAGCAAGGAAAATTAATACAAATAGCCACAAAACACGAGCAAAACAAAAAACTGTTTTCAGTATTTAAGGAAACTGACAAATACAAACAAGAAATCAATCTACCTAACAAATACGAAGAAGAAGAAGAAGAAGAAGAAGAAGAAGAAGAAGAAGAAGAAGAAGAAGAAGAAGAAGAAGAAGAAGAAGAAGAAGAAGAAGAAGAAGAAGAAGAAGAAGAAGAAGAAGAAGAAACAACAAAAGCTATAAAACACATGAAATCCAAAATAAAACTAGAACAGCAACGAACCATAATAAAACGATGGCAAGAAAAGCCCCTACATGGTAAATACTGGACTAAACTAAATGCAAAAGAAATAGACAGAGAAAAATTCCAGCAATGGTTGAGAAGCTCAGGACTCAAAGCAGAGACTGAAGGATTTTTAATTGCTGCACAAGACCAAAGCCTCCCCACCAGAAATTACCAAAAACATATAATGAAAAGAAACATAACAAGTAACTGTAGAATTTGTGGAGATGGACAAGAAACAATAAATCATATTATCTCTGGCTGCCCAGTCCTGGCTAAGAAGGAATATATTCACAGACACGACAGAACTGGGACCTATATACACTGGAAGCTATGCCAACACTATGGTATAAACACACGCCAGAAAAGGTCACAGAAAACGAGAAAGCAACCATACTCTGGGATATGCCAATACACACAGATAGAGAAATTAAGGCAAATAGACCAGATATAGTTGTCAAAGATCATGAAGAAAAAAAATGCTTTCTAATTGATGTATCAATACCAGCAGATGACAACGTCTCTCTAAAAGAAATGGAAAAGCTTTCAAAATACAAAGACCTGGAAATAGAGGTAACTCGAATGTGGAATCTAAAAACAGAAACAATTCCTATTATAGTAGGTGCCTTAGGTATAATAAAAAAATATTCAGACAAATACATAACAAAAACACCAGGACTTACAAATATATATAACATACAGAAAATTGTACTACTGGGCACAGCACACATCCTACGCAAAACACTTTCAATACAGTAACCATATGAGCACCACAGCACATACCCAAGGCGCACAGAGCTGCGCTCGGCAGTGAACTGAAAGCACGTTATAAAAATAAAACTACTGAACAATAATAATAATAATGAAAGGAAACGAGTGGAGCCTCCTTATGGGTTGATTAATGATACATCTAGTGATGGTTCACAATAAAAACACTGGTAATTGCGCAACCTGATAATCGCTACCTCATATGAGTGACAATGAAAAAACTAAATATTGTGAATAACAGTGGTAATGAAACTGAAGCCATTGATGGAAACAGTGTTACACTCAGTAGGCTCAGAGATTCTGGTGCGGCTCCAGCTTGTCGATATCCAGGAAGGGACCACCACACACGGCGTAGATGGAGCAAGCAAATTAATGCTGGGGTCATGGAGTGTTACTACCTGAGCAGCCCGGTAGATGAAAATGGTGCTCAAATTAGGGGTTACCGACAACGTATGTATGATCATTGGAGGGAAAAGGGATTGTTTCAAGTCACGGAATAGAGACTATGTGATCAAGCTAGAGCAATAAGGAAAAATTGTTGGTTCACAGAAGTAGAGCTCGAAGCTATCAAAAGACGGGTCATGGACAATAGCAGCAGAGATAACAATGAAAATAGAGTTCTTATTGATAAAAGAAATCTCGTAGCACAGGAAAAAACCTGCAGCTAGTAATTTTTAAAAAGTCTGGAAAGACCTTTTCAGTCGCGGCCGATGGGCTTCACACGGTCAAAATCGCTTTTGACCCTTGACAATCGGTCGCCGGCGTCACTTTTACATTTAACAGCCTGGGTCCGCTATCCCCCAGGCCCTTCCGGATGGTATCTCCAATCCATCGAGAGGCTGACTTGCAGCAATGCAAGCTTCTACACGGGTGTCAAATAGCAACCACACTGTTGCATATTTGACACCCCTGGACACAAAATAATTTTTAGCTAGCAAACATGTTGCCAGCTCTTTATCGATAATATCCCTATCGAAGAGGGCGATGGCGTCACGCGACCTAGAATAGGTCCGTAGTACCACAGTCCTCCTCCCAAAGTCTTCAAGCCACTGCTTGGGTGGGACAATCTCCCACTCCAAAGCAGTGGTCTTATTTTTTATCATCTTATCTGTTATGTCAATAAAACACAATTCAAAAAAGGAAAATATATATATATTGGTAGTTGGGCTAGTCTCTTCCTACTCTGAATGTCACGTGTTGATGCACAAGATCTCCGAGCAGGTCATTACTTGCCTGAAGATCTTGTGCGTCCACAGATGAAACTGAAAGTAACAAGAAACTAACTCGACTAAAATAGAAATATTATTAGTCTTTACTATGGAATCGAGTACTCTTTGTTCCGACAGTTAGCACTAAACGAGTGTGTGTGTGTGTGTGTGTGTGTGTGTGTGTGTGCGTGTGTGCGTTTGTGTGCGTGCGCGTCTGTATATATATATATAAATGTGTGTGTGTATGTATGCACGTATGTATGTATGTATGTATGTATGTGTATGTGTATATATAGAGAGAGGTAGGGAGAAAAAGAGAGAGAAAAATTACTACAATTTATGTGTACATACGCACAGACACGTGTGTGTGTGTGTGTGTGTGTGTGTGTGTGTGTGTGTGTGCGTGTGTGTGCGTGCGTGGAATTTTATATATGAATTAATATAATGAATTAATATAATGTGATAAAAGATTAAAAAAGCTGGATATCTAGCAGAAACAACGAATATAAAATATAAAACTCATCAACACCAACAACAAACAAGAGAACAAAGAGAGAAATATTAGTAAAATCTAGCAAAACAATAAAAAACAAAATAAAGATGGACGTGCTAAAAGATAATTAAGTAAAATAAGATATGTTGAATTATATGGGGAAAATACACACACACACACACATAAAGAGATTGACATAAACATATATATATAATATATATATAAAAACAAATAGTAAATGAGTATATGCATATATACGTACAAGTATGTGCGTACCGACATCTACCTGTATGTATAGTTGCATATCTGGGTACAGGACATTGCAAACAAAACGTAGACGAGAAAACACACAAGCCACATAGAGAACATTCTACTTCATCAGCTACCCCCGTTTTAACACCGGCGTTTCGAAGAGCTGGGCAGGACGCATCGCTAAAACGACTCTTCTCATGGACCGCAAATTAAATTTGTATACACAAATTAAATCTTGCCATGGAGGAATATATATATATATATATATATACATATACATATATACATTTATATTCACACGCACTTATGTGCATGTGTGTGTGTGTGTGTATATATATATATATATATATATATATGCATACATATATATATCACTGGCGGTGCCCCAGCATGGCAACAGCCTCAAGGCTGAAAAGAATAAAAGAATATATATATATATATATATATATATATATATATATATCATATATGTTGTATTTACTAATTCATATTTATAGATACTATATATATATATATATATATATATATATATATATATATACTTTATTTAAAAGCAGCAGAAATATAACAAAAAAAACCGTTACTCTGAGTTTCACGTTCCCATTCATCGGACAGTTTTGTTAGAAAAAAAAAACCCACAAATACATATATATATATGTACATTAGATATATAAATAAAAAAAATAAAAAAGATATATATATATCCACACATACATATATATGCCCTGCCAAAACATTTGAGAGACATGCAAGACATGGATGCGGAGGTCTTCAAGACAAAACTTGACGCTTTCCTCTCCACGATACCAGACGAACCAATGGCTCGTAATGAGACGCAGTTTAGGGCAGCGATGTCAAATTCTCTTATACACCAGATGTGCCATCAAAACTCTTGATTGGACCATATCAGGTGGGGGAGAATAGCCATGCAAGGAACGTGAAGAGAGCACAGCATAAAGACGGAAAATCACGGTGGTGCACCAGCATGACCGCAGCCACTTGGCTGAAACCCATAAATAAATAAATAAATAAATAAATACGTATACATGTGTATGTGTGTAAGTGTATGTACATATACATGTATGTCTGTTTGTGAGTATGTGGTAACGGAAAAAGGATACCATATTAACACTGACACAGAAGTAAAACAATAAAAGACCAATAATATATATATATATATTACATATACGTATACAGGTACTACTTATCTTTGGCAGCTGAGTGAACTGGAGCAACATGAAATAAAGTGTCTTGTTCAAGGACACAACACGTCACCTGGAATTGAACTCACGACCTTACGATTGTGAGCCGAATGCCCTAACCACTACGCCACGCACCTTTACAATATATATATATATATATATGTGTGTGTGTGCGTGTGTGTGTGTGGGGGGGGGGTGTATGTATATATATTGGGGCCCACCTCCTGGAGAGATATTGAATTTAATGGGCCGAAAACATGTCGAAGTACGGCACTCATCGAAGCTGAATATCGCAGCCGGACGAGAAGTGGAGCACTCGATGTTTTCTTCTACATACATACATACATATATATATATATATATATATATATATATATATATATATATATATATATATATATATATATATATATATATATATATATAAATATATAGTTTTAGGGAAAATAACCAATTTTCCAGAACTCATCGATGAAAATCCACTATCACATATAGAAAAATTAATAATTAAAAGCACAATAAATGAGTATAATATAAAGTAAAGTAAATATCATAAGATAAATATAATATAATATATTATATTTATCTTATGATATTTACTTTACTTTATATTATACTCATTTATTGTGCTTTTAATTATTAATTTTTCTATATGTGATAGTGGATTTTCATCGATGAGTTCTTGAAAATTGGTTATTTTCCCTAAAACTATATATTTTATATATACTTTATCTATAAGGCTCAATTTAATTTTAATTTTTTATAAATTGATTTTAATTGAGTTTTTTTTTACCTGTAATTTTGGATTTTGTCCCTAATATTATTATTATATATATATATATATATATATATATATATATATAAAACAGTGGCCATTGTCATCCTCTCTGCCACGGCTATTGCTATCATCACGACGACGATTTCATGTGTGCAGGTGAAATAAGGCACAGGTATATTCTATGCCTGCCCACAAGGTGACTGGCACACGCACATCAACTTACAGAGTGGTGCCACAATACATGAGCAGGATCACTACCAGCGACTTTAGTGTGACGTTGATGGGTTTATCTTTTTCAGTTGTGTGACACGTTATGACGAAAGGTAAGTAGACCAGTAATCTGGATAACGTGTTGTAAGGTAGAATCTACTGGGACATGCAAATCCCGATGATCCAGAGTCTGTACTGGAGGTGTGCCCCATAAAAAGTAAAAAAGATCTCAGGTCAGAAACCGCAGCTTCCTTACTTATGGTAGTATGATAAACTGCAGTGCTGTCTTTCTTGAGTGGTTGGAAAGGAGAAGAAGAAGCAGTTGCAACCCATAACACAGAAAGTGCTATTTCTAGAGGTTCTTTAGTTCCATGATACTGACATTAACGTTTGGATTGTTGATCAATCAACTTGAATCATAATATGGATGAGCGCTGGGATGTTCTGTAACAATATGCAGTTGTGTGAGGTCTGCTTGGAACTGGAGATCCTACTGATCCATGAAGATCACAGATCTATTTAGAATTTTACCCTAGAGAGAGAGAGCAAACTAATAGTGTAATCAATCTAATAGTGCAATGCGGGTGACTTAGTTGTTACACATGTGATAGAAAAGGTCACCTGAAGCTCCTTTTTAACAAAAGAAGAAGAAAAGTGAAAAAAAAGGGGGAAGCAGTGAGTTGCAGAGACGGCAATAAGAGTATGCTCCTGGGATAAACACCCTAGCTGCTGTGACAGTTAACGCTATTTCTGCAACACTAGCAGCCGCAGTTACAAGAAGAGCCTGACTAGGAATAAAACAAGAGTCTTTTTATCGTCAAAACATGGAGAAAGCAATGTAGATTACCGCTAAGTAATCTGGTATTGAACCTATCAGAGGTTTCAAGCATCAGTTACATCCAATTGGTTTGTAGTGACGTGGATGATGTGTAACCGGGAGAAATTCGTGAAGCCGTCGGGGACAAGAAGAAAAGAAGTACAAAACCAGAATTACCTCAGATCAACCAGGCCAAAACTTTCTCTCGTTTACAGGCCCATTACACCTGCGGGTGTATGAAATTCATAGTTGCAGAAAAAAGAACCAAAGACTCTTGAGAATATGATAAAAGGAGCAAAACGGATTGAAAACATGATGGAGTGATTGAAATGAAAACAGAGAACTCTCAAATAGCAAAGGTTGCTGATCCTAGAGCAGCCAGTTGAAGTTTCTTATTCTACCAAGAGCTGTCAAGGAATATAATCAAGGCCCCACCAAGATAACTTGCTGATTATGGACGATTTCAATACCAGGGTGGAAGCAGACTGTGAGACCAATGCAGGCATCATTGGCAAGTTTGACAGGAGTAAAAAGAACTCCGATGAAGCCCTCCTGCTGAACTTCTGTACACAGCAGGAGATTTGTGTCCCCAATTCGTTCTTTGATCAGCCCAACAAGAATTATACCAACACCCTCGGTCTGGCCACTATTGTCTGCTGCACTATGTCATTATCCGGAAGGCTAAGTTGCAGGAGATTCTGCGCATGAAGGCCATGTGTGGAGCAGAATGCTCAATTTACCATTACCTAGTGACGAATCAGATCAGACACAATATCACTCTGCCTGGAAGAAAGACTCCAACCCATGTTTCCAGAGGTGAATTATTCAAACCTCAAAAAACCCCTTTCAACGCATGACTATGATGCTCCCCCACTATTCCTGCTCAGACATGCACATATCGTCAGCCACTAAGGGACATGCTCAACTGGCCAGGGTCAAGCAAGTGACAAGCAAATCTGCGAGTATTGAGCAGATAGTTGCTGTAGTCCATTACTACTACTACTACTACTACTACTACTACTACTACTACTACTACTACTACTACTACTGCTGCTGCTGCTGCTGCTGCTGCTATTATTATTATTATTATTATTATTATTATTATTGTTATTATTATTATTATTATTATTATTATTATTATTATTATTATTATTATTATTATTATTATTATTGTTGTTATTATTATTATTGTTATTACCTCCACCTTAGCGAAGGCGGAGGTATTGTTTTCAGTCGTGTCTGTTTCTTTGTTCATCCGTGGACAAGATATCTCAAGAACCGCTGGATGGATTAAGAATGAAACTTTCAAGGATGCTTGGCCTTGTGACTGGCACGAATTGATTAGATTTGGGGATCGATGCGATAACGGACAAGAATTCTAGATTATTTTTCCGTTTTTTTTTAAACTTAATTTTTGAGAGTGGTCGGACTCATTTTTAGTATTCTCGTTTGTGAGAGCACACGAGTTTATTTCAGATATTCTAATTTTAAAAAACATCTCTGGTTAATTGTTGACAGGACGTTGGTGTTGGCTTGGCGGAGGTTTGGGCTGTATGTGTGCTCTTGTTATTACTGTATCTGAAATAATTGAGGGCAGACCGTTCTATTTAAGGAGACGAATTTTTAAGGTGTGAGAAAAGTGAGGATACTGTACTCTGGGCACTTTTGTTAAGAGGTGGGTATCTGTGGCAAGAAACCGGATTAAAGGGGATGGAGCAACTCTATGTATGCGCCTGTAGATTGGAGAACAACAGTTAGACGAAGATTCGTGCCATTTGGTGAGCAGAATAATCTTGCCAAAGTCAGAATTATCACTATCATTATCATGTATAAAAAAGATAGTTTAGAATTTCAGACCAACATCGACAACAACAACCATCAAAACCACCACCACCACCACCTACGTCGTCGTCGTCGTTATCATCATCACCGTCATCATCATATTCCTTGTCGTCGTCATCACCATCATCGTTAACAACAGCACTATTACCATCAGTAATATTATTGTGTAGATTGTTGATGTTGCCTTACCTTCTCTCCACTCCCATCTCTAGACTTCTATATACATTAAACATCCTTTAGAATATTTCGTGTCACGAAGAGTCGAGAACAATATCTATGGAGGTTTCTCAAGGTGAAATCTTCCAGCTGAGTTATAAAACTCGTTTTTCAATTTCGAGACACGAAATGTTGCCATACTAATGTTGACACCATTTAACATATTCGCTCCATCTGTAAACGCACACAACATAGATGTATGCATAGTTACATACATAAGTCTATGTATGTCTCTATCTATCTATCTATAAATGGATACACACACACACACACACACACACACACACACACATATATATATATATATATATATATATATATATATATATATATGCATATATGAACATGTGTACGTTATAACTCTTGTATTTTGCACGAATATTATGAATATTATGAATTTTAATGAATGTATACATGTACATACATACATACATACATACATACATAAATACATGCATACATACACACACACACACACACACACACACACACACACACACACACATATATATATATATATATATTTATTTATATATATAAATATATATATATGCATATATATAATGTACGTCAACACTATATATATTTAAATTATAATTACAAATGCACACACACGGACACACTCATACACTCACACACACACACACACACACACACACACACACACGCACGCATGCATACATATATACATATTTTGGGAAATCCATATTTTCAGTATCTCTGTTTCTATATGTATATGGTAATTCATGTACTTACCCATTGATCGATTTCAGTACTCATATGTGCATATGTATATGTGTGTGTGTATATTTGTGTGTTTGTTTGAGTGTGCATGCGTCTGTGTATTCAATTACAAGTGAGTTAAATGTCTTTTGTTTTAAATATCTAAACGTTATTACACAAAATTCCTGAGATCTTAAGCAAGACTCTATGCTAGAGACAGAGCGAAACGCATTTGTCTGTGTATAGAAATGCACAAAATGTAACATCTGATATAAGCTATTGTTCTGCACGATAGCAACGGGCCATAAATCCCATCCTGCGTTGAGCAACAATAGAAGAGATGGAGGCAAAATGATCATAAATCTCCTCATTGATCTTCTGCACATGCGATGAGATATTTCGAGCCCTTATCAAAAGCCTAGTGTACACATCATCAAGGTGGTTTTGAAGCCCTTTCTTCGCAGTCTTGGTTTCGGCTCCATTGCAAAAAATGTTCTCTGTACATGCTCTGAATAAATGCAAGTATTAGTAATTTACGAAATATCAATGAAGTTGAATGCCGTTGGTGCATTTACCATCATGACTATCTTGAAGCTCCTTCGTCATGGTCCAGGTATAAATTCTATAGAGAATAATGTACCCTGACGTAGTTAAATCTTTTTACTTTAGAATACATGATTTCCAGATGTGTTGAAGTTTGTTAAAGGCTTGACTCTTGCCTGTAAATATGTCCTTATTGTAAGCACGGCCTCAAGACACTTGAAGTCACCGGGCTAGTTCTGATGTGTTGAAACTTAAAAGAAGATACTAGGATACAGGTGAAATCCCAACTCATGACTGAAATTAGTCCGATTTATTCAGGACATATATAATTTTAAAACAAGTTGTTTACAATGCACTTTTGTATTGAACTTTGGCTGAAATCTAAATCAATAGATATATAATCTCTAGAACAGTATATAAAACATACATATATACACTTATATATGCACATTATATATATATATGCATATATACATACATATATATACACATATATACATATATATATCTATACATACACACACAAACATATATATGTGCATACACATACATACATGTATGTATGTATATAAATATATATATATAATTGATATTTTTATCATATTGTATAGATATATACAAAGAGGTGATTTGGCAGAATCGCTATTGACTTGGAAAAACTTCTTTTGCAGCATTCTTTCCGCCGCTTTACTTACTGAGTTCAATTCCAGTCACGTTCACCTATATCTTTGAGCCTTTCGGGCTATGAGAGCTTTGTAGTATAGGAAAATTGAATATCGCAACATCACCAGCGAACGCTTTAAATGTTAGGGATGAAACATTCTTCCCCAGTATGTATAAGCAACAATTCACACTTCAATATCTTAAGTTTCACTCTCCACCTATTTTGCCACTCCTCCAAAGTGGAT
>NC_142929.1:80338610-80341110 GCF_046866305.1 Octopus bimaculoides
CAGCAAGAAAACGGAGTCAAAATTTAAGTCAAACATATTTTATCTGTGAAAACATGAATTTTGTCCTCTTCACACAAATAC
Source organism: Octopus bimaculoides (assembly GCF_046866305.1). Taxonomy (NCBI): domain Eukaryota; kingdom Metazoa; phylum Mollusca; class Cephalopoda; order Octopoda; family Octopodidae; genus Octopus; species Octopus bimaculoides. Next base: position 80,338,692 of record NC_142929.1, read on the forward strand.
GTTGTTAATCCGTTTTGAATTACCAGCAGTTACGTGTGACACATGTGGTTTGTGCTAACCAATGAAACAGTGAAGTCGCGTTCCCATATTGAATGGAGGCAAGCTTTTTTTATTTTTATTTTTATTATAGACTAATATGAAGGTCTAATTGTTTTGAGGCTTCATGAAAAAAACAATAGCTGTGCGCTACTGCATTATCGAGTACTTTTCGATTGTTCTTTATATATAAATAATATATGTGTGTGCGTATACACACACACACACACACACATATATATATATACACGTCTACATATACATATATATTTATATGTGTACAGAGAGAAAGAGAGATAGAGACAGATGTGTACTATATATATGCATATATACAAGCACACATATATTAATATGTGTGTGTATGTGTGTGTGTGCGTGTATGTATGTATATATATGTGCGCATACACTAATCTCAATATGTACACGATAAATATATGAGTTATGCGTTGATGTTTATGAAGATATTTAATGAGAATATCTTCGAGATTTAGTTCAGATACAAATTCTATCGTTCCATATTTTTATCGAAGAGATCAAACTTACAGATTCTTCCATTCTTCATCCGGTGCGATTCTTCTAAAACACAATCGACATTATATGACAGAAATCGTATTTTTTAAACATTTTTTTTCATGTTTTTCTTGTTTCTTTTATCGGTCTGTGGTTTTTAATTTCATTCTCGTTAATATAAAGTTTATTATTAAAGTGAAATGCAAAATTTCATGTTTTTTTTTCTTTCTGCGTACACAATACATACAAACGATATCATATATGTTTCTTCTCTCACACACTCTCTCTCTCGTTCTTTCTTTCTCTCTCTCCCCCTCTCTCTCTCTTGTCTGCGCAAATACATGTATATCTATGTAAGTATGTGGCGGTGTGCTTGTATACTTGTTCATCCCTATGTATGTATTTATCTGTTTGTGTATGTGGCTGTCTGCCTATTTAACTCTGAGTATATACACATATACATGTGTATGTGTGAGCGTATTTGTGAGTGTTTTATACCTATATCACTTGTTCATGGAACAAGTGATACTCCAACCAACCAGGGGAAGCAATATTTTAGATCTCTGCTTCACAAACAATGTGAGCCTAATCCATAATGTGAAAATAACGCCCACATCTCTCTCAGATCATAACATTATAGAATTAACTATGTATGGTCCTAGACAACCCACTGACACCCACCCCACCAGGAGGACTCAAGCAATATCCAAACTGAATTTCCACAAGGCGGACTGGAAGTCAATTCGCAGAGAGATTCGAAATCAAAACTGGCATGACAGCCTTTCTATACAGGACAATGACCTCAAACTAAGTCATTTTATGTCAACCATACAAGACATATGCACCAAATACGTGCCATATAGAAAGATCAGCAAACATGCCAATAGAATTCCTAGAGACAGGAAAATCCTTATGAGACACAGAACAAAGGTCTCAAGCCAGTTAAATAGAGAACTGGGGTATAGGAAAAGGGCTAAATTAAAACTAACACTGTTAGAAATAGAAAACAAGATTAAACTCTCCCATGAAAAGGAGAGAGCAGAGAAGGAGAAGAGAGCAGTAGAAAGCATAAAAACAAACCCCAAGGCTTTCTATAGATTTGCAAAAGAGACTGCTACGATACAGTATAAGATAGGACCCCTATTCCTGCCTAATGGCTCACTGACTGCAGATCCCACATGGATAAGTGAAGTGCTCAGTACACAATTCAAGAGTGTCTTCACTTCTCCTCTGAGTCACATGCAGATAAAGAACCCAGCTGATTTCTTTGACAATAACACTCAGCAGAAAAAGACTGCATCCATTACCTACATCGACATTGAAGAGGAAGATGTGATAGCTGCCATAAATGAAATGAGCTCAAATTCGGCAACTGGCCCCGATGGTTTCCCAGCTGTCCTCTTAAAGTTGTGTAAACAAGAATTAGCAGGACCACTCCGGATACTCTTCCAGAGTTACCTTGCAAATGGTAAACTTCCCAAAAAGCTGAAGGAAAGCACCATATGTCCTATCCATAAAGGTGGAAGCAGAGCAGAGGCTGGGAACTACAGGCCCATCTCTCTGACTTCACATATTAGCAAAGTCATGGAACTAATTGTCAGAAGGAGATTGATTGCGTTACTAGAAGAAAATGACTTGCTGAATGAGACCCAGCATGGTTTCCGTCCAGGTAGAAGCTGCCTCACGCAGCTCTTGCAGCATTATGACTGGGTCCTGAAGCAGCTACTTGACCATTCAAATGTTGATGTGATATATCTCGACTTTGCAAGAGCCTTTGACAAAGTTGATCATGGCTTGATATGTCACAAGCTGCGAAACCTTGGCATAGCTGGTAAATTAGGAGAGTGGCTGCATGACTTCCTGAATGGTAGAA
>NC_142929.1:80346110-80373610 GCF_046866305.1 Octopus bimaculoides
CTACCTTTGTGTGGGATGTGCTCACTTTTGTTTTTGACTAGTGAGTCATCTTCAGTGTTGTGATTGGTAAACGCTTCTGTGAGTCTTAATTTTCTACAGAATTCTGTTATACTGTCCTTCACTTCATTTTGGTTGGCTCTGCGTGGAGTTGGGGTGAATTTTAGCCCTTTTGAGAGGATGTCTATTTTTATGCTTGGAAGAGGTTTGGTTGAGAGATTGATTATCTTCGGTTTTTCCTGATTACTAGATTCCAGCCTGTGTCCTGGTGTCTCTGGTCTGGGGCTAAAAAATGTTGTTTGTAATTTTGTTTGCATGAGCTGTCTGTGAAGTTATATGGGATTGGTTCGGGGGAATGGTAGTATTGTTGCCTTAGATTGTTATATGTGTGTGGGTGTCTATGGGTGTTTTGGTTAGTGATGTGTGTAACTCTAGTATGTGGGATGTTTCTTGATCTGGTGTTATTTTGTGTTGTTCTTGAGTTCGGTGGGGGCCAGTAATTTTGGGTCATAGGGTAGTAGTGACTAGCATGTGGTGTGTTTCTTATCCTAGTGTTGTTTTGGGTTGTTATGGGGTGGTTATGCCTGGTATTGGGACGTTGTTGGTGTGTTCTGTTCCTGGTGTATGGGTGATCTTTAGGTTTGGTGCAATCTATTTCATAAATGCGTTGTCTGTAAGCTTGTTTCCTGTTTAGTTTTGGGTGGTTCAAAAGTGGTGGTTGTAAGTGATTTCTATTTATGGTGTATGGAGGGTAATGAGGAGGGTTGTTGTTGATTAAGTGGTTGAAATTGGTGGTGGTTTGTGCGTTGTTCAGTTTTTGTTTATTATTTATAGTTCTTTTCTTTAGGAAAGGATTATCTGTGCTGAATCCTTGTTTAAAAGTTGATTCATATCTTTGGAAGAAATCATTGTTTTTTTCCCAGCGTAGGAGAGAGTTTCTTTCTTCCTTTTCACAGACTTCTTTCCAAAAATTTATGGTATTTTCGAGGGGTTGTCCCTCGGTTTGTTTGTTTATTTCCCTGTGCATCTCTTCGTCGATGTTTTTATATTTTTCTTCATTAGTGGAGGCCCTAAGTCTTAGTAGTTCAATCTCTGATTTTAGATGGAATAGTGCTAACTTTTCCTTGATGGTTCTCTGTCCGTCAGGTTCATTTGGTATTGTTTTGATCTGGAATTTGCGTGGGAGAATAATTGGTGTTGAGTTCATCCATCCCTCGTAAATATCTGCTTTGTTGGAATTTTTTTATCATATTCCAGTAAGCGAGTTTTCTATTATGGAGGCTTGTATTCCAAATATTCTCTATTTTTCTTTTTGTTAAATTGACTTGTGTAAGTATGGCGTCCTCATGTGTTTCATTTGGTGTGCGTTGGGTGTTGTTCGGTTTGTTTGTGAATACCGACTTTAGTGTAGTACACAGAGTGTTTAAATCTTTACTAATTTGTATATATATATATATGTATGTATATATATATATATATATAATTATTTTCCAAAATTCTTGGAGACTACATCACGAGTGTTCTCTAAACAAGATTTAGACTGATTTTAACTAATATTCTATGTGAGTACACACACACACACACACACACACACACACACACACACACACACAAAGTTCTCGTCGCTCAACAAAATGCTCAGGGATTCCTCAGAGAACAGATGGCCGTTCCCCAACAAAGTATGATATGGTAGCGCGTTTTTTTATGATGGATTAAATAATACTATGGTGTGTTTACGTCCCTGTAACTTAGCAGTTCGGCAAAAGATCTCGATAGAATAAGTACTAGGCTTACAAATAATAAGTCCTGGGGTCGATTTGCTCGATTAAAGGCGGTGGTCCAGCATGACCGCAGTCAAATGACTGAAACAATTAAAAGAGTAAAAGAGTAAAGAGTAAAGAGTATATATATATATACACATGTACGTATGCATATGTGTATTTACACACACACACACACACACACACACACACATATATATATATATATATATATATATATATATATATACATATATATATACACACATGTACGTATGCATATATGTGTATTTACATATATACACGTATATACATATACACGCACATACATACGGCATACACACACAATATTCGCGTTGCTGTGTTTGTTTTGTGAACATCGAATCTGTGTGTTCCATCTATCTATCTATCTATCTATCTATCTATCTATCTATCTATCTATCTATCTATATATCTATCTATCTATCTATCTATCTATCTGTCTGTCGAATGAAAGTTTCAATAAAAAATGGGTAAATGTGGCAAGAATGGTTAGAATGAAAGACGACACCATTTTAAGCATAGACTTGTAACAAAAAGAGACAAAAAGAGAGAAGGTACTTACTTTCATGTACCTTAAAAAAAAAAAGCCTGAGGTGACCGTGGTCTTTTCCGTAGGCTTTTCTCTCCACGGATAAACCTAATGTGTTCCCCGTTTTTTACATCGACTGTGATACACGATCCCTATTGATCGCCCCCCCCCCCATGGTTTTTTTCTTTCTTTTTTCTTCCCGCGATCCCTTTTGATCGAAATTATCCCCCCCCCCAAGAAAAGCTCTACTTTGTAATTTGTCCATTTTCTGTATTTAGCCCTATGTGGCTATAATAAAAAGATATCTATCTGTCTGTCTGTCTGTCTGTCTGTCTGTCTATCTATCTATCAATCTATCTATCTATCTATCTATCTGTCTGTCTGTCTGTCTGTCTATCTGTCTGTTTATCTGTCTTTATATCTGTCTCTCTGTCTATCTATCTATCCATCTCTCTATCCATCTCTCTCTCTCAATCTCTGTCTCTATCTATCTATCTATCTATCTATCTATCTATCTATCTATCTATCTATCTATCTATCTATCTATTTATGTATCTATTTATTGATGTATATCTATATATGTGTACGTTTGTATTCGCCTGTGTGATTGCTTTCCTTACAAATGTAATTGGAGATTGCAATATAACGTGGTTACGCTTTCCTTCTGTTTGTTCCTGCTGCTACTGCTGCTGTTGTTGTTGTTGTTGTTGTCATAGGACCATTATGACGTCGGTTGTAATTCCGACATTGTTGCTATTGTGGTCGTCGTCATCGTCGCGGTGGTTGTCGCTGTTTCGGTCTCATTCATTGCTGACGTCATCGCAGTTGTTATCCTCGCATTGAAACATAATACTTTGTTTGAACACGATTGTAGCACACTGCGCAGCGAGAGTCAGGAGATAAACAAGGCATAACATATAGAGACATATATATACATATGCATTTAAATATATATATATATAAATACACATACGTACACCCATATTTACATAATCATATGGCATACATACACACAGACAGACAGATACATATATATGTATATATATATACACACACACACATACATTTATATATATATAAACACATACATTCATCAATTCGCACACTTATACACACACGTACACACATGCACATTCATACATATATACACATGTTCAAGTATATGTGCTGGTGTGTGTTCGTGTGTTAATGTGTGTGCTTACATATATAAATATAAATACATATATATGTACGTATGCGCGCGCCTACACATATACATACATACACACACACACACACACATACACACACGCATAAATATATGGATCAAAACAGCTTAATTGAAACCCCTAGGTACTTTGAGTTTCAAGCGTGGTGCTAATCCAGCAGCTGAAGCTCGGAGTACCAAGGAGTTTGAATCAAACTGTTTTGATCCATGCGTGTAACTCCCAATAAATGTGTTGAGTGCCCTTCTTTCGCTTGTCAACTCGTGCGTGTCTATGCGTGTGTGTGTGTGTGTGTGTGTGTGTGTGTGTGTGTGTGTGGTGTGTGTGTGTGTGTGTGTGAGAAAGAGAGAGAGAGAGAGAGAGAGAGAGAGAGAGAGAGAGAGAGTCAAAACTATTGAAAAAGTTGCAAGACGCAACGAGAATTTCAGAAAAAAAAAAAACAAGTGGAATTTTTACCGGTGAGTGTGTTAAAAGGCACCAAAAGAGAATGACTGTCTCTAGACACAACAGAATATGCTTCAACGCACGAACTCACATAAGAAATCTTGCAAACTAAATATCCCAAAACGAAAAATACTAAGCACAGAAAGCACAGAAAACAAAACACTCAGGTGAAAAGAATCAGGTGACGTGAAGAATCAAGTGTGAAAAATCAGCATAGACAACAGCGGCACAGACAACAGTGAACCAGAGCACAACGTGAGGTTATCATGGTAACAAGCTGCTATTTCCACGCTGTCTTTTGATTGGCAAAAATTACCCAAATTTCCCAACTTTAAATCCAAATAACATCAGATTCTTTAATTTACGAAATAGAGTAATTGGTTGATCGTAATCAAAATTCAGAGTTGCATTGATACACCAAAACTGAAGGCAATCTGAGCAAAATTAAGGGGGGCTCATTTTGCGAATGAAAAAGACTAGATCCGGGTTCTTCATTGGTAAGTTCAGATTATGTGAGCAAGTTGTGTTTGAGAGAACACTCTAGAAGCAGTCATACGCTACAGGTTGTCAGATGGTCAACAGCCTGTAGGACTCGTCAACTCAGTAACGAGGACTGAAAACTGTTCCACGTGATAAGGTTATCGGACTATTGATGCCATGTAAGAAATCAGTTGGTGTGTCTTTTCGTACCGAGAAGAGCTCCATGTGCTGTTGGGGAAATCATTTTCTTGATTCCTACCGCCATATTTTTCAACAAGGAAGAGAGAAATACACAGATATCTAACTAAGATATCAACCAACCGGATAGCAACAGAGAAACGAGAAATTTCAGATGCCACCTCGGAGTAGCGTCAGCCAGTGAAATCTGGAAAAGGAAGAAATAATAAAAGCGTGGGAGTGAGAGAGGGAGAAAACAAGTGGAAGAGAAAAGAAAGCTAAAAGAAAAGAAATTTTATCTTCATTAAACCTGCTACGCTACGGTAGACAGATGACTGTATAAAGGTTTGAGATGTGAGAATCACACGGTGTCTGTAAAGTCTCAGACAATGTCTCTGAGTCTACCGACTATTCCTACTGCGATGACAACAACAACAACTGCTGCTGCTACTACTACTACTACTACAAACCATTAATGAAAAAATCAACAGTAAACAAGAAGCAACTAAAATCAGAGGATCTGGATCCAACATCAGGTGGTTAGAGTGTTCGACTAACATGAATGAAAGGCAAAGCTGTTTACCAGTTACCTAGAAAGCGGTAGTTTTACCATAGAAGATCATTCAGCTCAGTATACTACAACACATGAAGAAGATACGTGACTACACAGGTCTTAGTAAGACGCAGAAAATAAACAACGTGCCGCATGGATGAAATACATTTCATTAAAACATCTCAATGCAGTTGGCAGGGATGAGATGGACACGTAGATATATAGATATATGTAATGTTTCTGTAAATAGTAGGTGTGAGTGAACACTAAATGTGACAGATTTCATATAAAAATAAGGAACGCCATTGGATCTGTTCAGTTTCGCTCACAGATTAAAATTATTTTTTTAACTAAACAGTTTGAAACTTCGTATACTTGTGTAATTTCTCATGCTGAACATGGTTCACTTTCAACATTTTTTGACAAATTTTCGTACTTTAGAAGTTATTTCGTGTTAACGTTGTCGTATTTGGGTAATCTTAACCAATCAACGACGTGCGTTAAGTTGAAGAAAGCTACTGCTGTTTGCGATAGTAATGGAAACGAACAACTTCCTGGTCATCTCTAATAAATGTCAACATCGTGTTCTATTCGTATATCAAACGAAGGGCGAAGGGAAAGTGATCATAGCTGACACAAAAGAGAAGCTTTCTTCCTTTCTAGTTAACACCATGTATTCCTTACTCTTTCCCTCTTTACTGGCAGACAACCACTTCTACACTGTCAACTACCACCAGCGAGCGAACTTGTCACTGGAACTACAATTACTGCTATATCTCTAATAATATGTCAGGCAAACGAATAAATATATGTAAATAATATTTCTTCCTTCTTTGTGTTGATTCTTCGATGTTTAATGGTTACTCCGACGCGAGAATAAAAAAAAACGAAACAAAAAAGCAAAGTGTGTAATATGCAACAGGGCAGTAAACAAACATAAAATAGAACTGTATGGTGACATTTAGTAGAGGTGACCCAAAAGTTGTTCCTCTTCGATTACTATCGCAAACAGCAGTAACATTCTTCAGCTGAACAGACGACGTTGATTGGTTAAAATTACCTAAATACGACAAATTTAACACGAAATAACTTCTGAAATACGAATTTTTTTCAGAATTGTTGAAAGTAAACCGTGTTCAATGTGAGAAATTCCACTAGTATACGAAGTTTCAAACTGTTTAGTTACAAAAAATAATTAAAATATCTGTGATCAAATCTGAACAGATCCATTAATGAAGAGATTTTTTTAATCTCGAAAACGTTCGGTTTTATATTAATACATAAAACAGAAACAAACTCAAAGTCTTGAATTATTTGTTGATTAAATTTACTAGTGTAGGATTCTGTTTTACCATTCTATCTGTCTGTCTGTCTATCTATCTATCTATCTATCTATCTATCTATCTATCTATCTATCTATCTATCTATCTATCCGCCTGTCTGCCTGTCTCTCTGTCTGTCTACCTATCTATCTGTCTGTCTATCTATCACCTCCTTTCTCTGTCTCTGTCTCTCCTTCCTTTCCTCACGTGATCATCATTCTTTTCTTTCTCTCTGTTGCGCAGTTCAGATGCATTCGTATCTGTCTCTTCTCTTTTCTCTTAACAAAGAATCTTTTTCAAGCGTCTGAGTCTAACGGCACTCCCTGTTTGTGTCCGTTTCGTTTCGTTTGTTCTATGTCCAGTTTTTATTACCAACTTTGATCCTCCTCAAATCCTAAAGTCTTTTATTTCGGTTCGCGGAAGCAACTGCCTTCAAAGTTTTATCTTGTCGTTTGATTGCTCGAAATAAGGAGTAGAAAGACAGCTGACAACTGATGAAGGGTCACTTTTTTATGTTACTAGTCTTGTTTTCCATTCGTTTCTCTCGTTTTTTGCGTACCCAACGTTATTTTCGTATTTCATGATTGTTTACGTTTTGTGACGTCCTGTACTCATATATGCATAGTTATCTACATATATACGTATGTATGTATGTCTGTATATACACACATCTATCTATCTATCTATCTATCTATCTATCTATCTATCTATCTATCTATCTATCTATCTCTCTCTCTCTCTCTCTCTCTCTCTCTCTCTCGTTCTCTGTCTGTCTGTCTGTCTGTCTGTCTCTGTGTCTATCTATCTATCTCTATGATAGATAGATAGATAGATAGATAGATAGATAGATAGATAGATAGATAGATAGATAGATAGATGTACCACTAAAACCTATAACAACGAGAAACCATATATTTGTCTGTTTCTTGTCTTATATATATATATATATATATATATATATATATATATATGTATATATGCTGTAAAATTATCTCCTATTGCCCAGTTGCATATAACTCAATCGACTTAAAGCTCTTAGTGTAAACATGTGCAATGCGCTTATTAACATTTATACCCACATATACATCTACAAATGTACTCGTAGAAATTTATACGCATGTATGTATATACATATATACGTGCATGTATATATATATAAGCACACAAATATATATATATATATATATGGGTATATGTATGCATGTGTTTGTATTACACACTTACACACACATATACGTATACATAAATACCCATACTCATATATATACATACAAACATATTTGCGTGTGTGTATATGTGTGACTGTGTGTGATAAATGCAATGCACGTGACTCTCGGCCAATGAGTCACACATGTAACATTACATCGTCTTCATACATACACGCTTACATACATACATACATACATACATACATATACATACATACATTTCTGATTATATATATATATGTAAATACGTATATATATAAATACACATGCACGCACACACACATACACACACACATAAAATTGCGACTACATGGAAGACAGACAGGCAGGCAGACAGACGTCTTCCGCTAATACTTCCATTTTTAAACATGAGACATGTTAGAGTTAATGTTCCTTTGAGGAGACATAGTGCGAACGGATGGGTTTCAGACACGTTTTATGTATGTGCATACGTATGTGAATGTGTGTGTCTATGTGTGTATCTGTGTGTGTGTGTGTGTGTTTCTCTGTGTGTCTATGTGTGTGTGTGTGCGGCGACATTTGCATGCACTCATTGCGTGTGTTTCTGATTAAAGACGTTTTTATGTAAATGCATGTGTATATATAAGTACAGTATGTATGCATGTATGTGTGCATGTCTATATGTCACAGTTTGTTGGGTCAGTGTGCTTGAGTGAGTTTCTGTATATGTGTATTAAAGTGTGATTCTAAATATATGTCAATGAGTAATAATATGTTTATACGTACGCGTTTGTGTGTTTGTGTGCTTGTGTGTCTGTGTATGTGTGCGTGTGTCTGTCTATCTATCTATCTATCTATCTATCTATCTATCTATCTATCTATCTATCTATCTATTTATCTATCAATATATATATATATAGAGAGAGAGAGAGACATACATAGTCATACATACATACATATATACACATACATACGTACATACGTACATACATACATTTTCGTATATATATACCTAAATGTATATATATATATATATATATATATGTATATATATATATATATATATATATATATATATATATAAACACATATACATACACTTGTACATATGTGTGTGTGTGTGTCTATGCACTTGAGCAAGTGTAACTGTTGCTATGTGTTTTTGTGTGCATGAGTAGCAGTGTGGGTGTAGGCGTGTTCGTGGCGTGTGTGTGTATGTATGTGCTTATTACTATATGTCTGGTGCAACATAATGTGAATATGTCACATTGTTGCTATATGTGTTTAACTGTCACGCACACATGCATGCACACACATACATACACACACACGCACACTTACCTGTGTGTATTATTGGAAACCAGCACACTTAGACGTATAAAAATCATTGAAGGACACGTGTATACACACACAAACACACACACACACAAACACACACACATAAACACACACACACACACACACACACACACACACACACACACACACACACACAAATATATATATATATATGTGGATATATAAATATATGTGGATATATAAATATATCCTTCCATATATAGACGTACATATACATACATGTGTACACGTATATATATATATATATATATATATATATATATATATATTTATATATATGAGCATATATGAATATATTCTATATATCAATGTGCATATACAAACATGTATATACATATGATATATGTATATACATGCAAAAGCAGATTATGCACGTATAGGTACAACTGTGTATATGTATGTATGTGAATATATATATATATATATATATATATATATATATATATATATATATATATATATATATATATATATATATGTATGCATGTATCTATATATATATATGTATATATATATATATATATATATATATATGTGTGTGTGTGTGTGTGTGTGTGTGTGTGTGTGAATGTATGTATGTACACACACACACACACACACACACACGCGCACGATGAGCATGTGTATGGTATATAATGAAGTGCGTATACATCGTGAGAGGAGTGACGAATAGTTTTCCGTTTTATTCGGTTGGTGCTGGTGCAGAAGCTAGCTGTGCATAGAAGGTCGGGAGGGTTCGATCGTGCTATTGTGGCACGGTTCTACTTGAGGCCTTTGGTACTATCAACGATGGAGACGTGACTAGTGAACACGGCAATTGTACAACGATGGGAAGTGGTTGGTGTATGTGTGCGTGTTGTGTGTGTGTGCTATATTTCGCGCGTGTGTGCATACATATATACTTACATATGTACGCAAATATATATATATATATATATATATATATATATATATATATATGCACACACACACGTATATATCTGACTACTTCACATGCTTTCACTCAAATGTTCACATCTGCATTTACATATATATATATATATATATATATATATATATATATATATATGTATATATATGTATATATATATATATATATATATATATATATACATACACACACACACACACACACACACATATATATATATATATATATATATATATATATGCATATATATATGCATATATACATAAATACATACATATATGTATACATATATATAAACACATATATATGTATTTATATGTATATGTATGAATACATATATGTTTATATATGTCTGTGTATACATGCATACTTTCCATATGTACACAGAACATACACGCACAGGACACGTAAAATGTCCGAGAATACCACACACGAACATGTACAGTGCTGTGCACATGTACACACAGTTACCTACATACACACACTAACACACGTACACACTCGCACACACACAGTCCCACACATACACAGACGCACATAGAGTCACAGACACTTAGAGTTAGCGCATGCGCATTTATACAAATTTGAGACACGTGCCAATCAGGAACATCAAAGTCTAAATACGAACTTGAGTCTCATGAAAGGAGAAGCTCTATTCTGAAAAACACACTCAAGCAATTGCACATACTCACTCCAGTATATCTGTATGTGTGTCCGTGCGCGTGTGTGTCTGTGTGTGCGTCGGTATGTGTGTATGTGTGTGTGCGTGTGCATGTGTGTGTGTGCGTGTGCATGTGTGTGTATGCGTGTGTGTGTGAATATATATATATATATATATATATATATATATATATATATATGCATACAAATATATATATACATATAGAAAGAGAGAGAGAGGGAGAGAGAGAAACAGACAGACAGGCAGACAGACAGACAGAGAGAAAGGGGAAAGAGAGAGTAGAGAGAAAGAAAGATAAGATAGTTTGAAAAAGAAAGATAGATATATAGAAGCAGGTGCATAGATAGATAATTAGACAGATAGATTAGGAAGATTGTTATTAGCAGCGAGTGGTTGGTGTGAAAAGTACAAGTGCGGAATGGAAGTCTGAAACTGACCTGAATGGCATTTCAAACTCTGCTACCTGTAGTGCCAAACCTGACCAAACATACGTCTGTGATTTACAGATTACAACTAACCTCCTTCTGCACTGTCTCTCTGTCTCTCTGTCTCTCTTTATCTCTCTCTCTCTCCCTCTCTCTCCTACACACACACACACACACACACACACCATGCACAGTAATAAATACGTACATTCGGTACATTCCTGGCATTCTCCATTATATGTTCCTGGGTTAAACTCAAGCACACATTCATTTACTCACATACACAAGTAGTAAAGAAGTCATGCTAACTCATTACACACAAACATATATACAAGAAAACACTCGCACGCGCGCGCGAACACACACATACCTATACACCCCAACCAATTCTGATAAATACAAACACCAAAGGCTAATTTGACTTTAACAAAAGATCCTTGTTACTTCCTTAGTGACCAATGTAATGTAAATTATACCACCAGGTGACCAATTCTGTTTTGTACTCAAGGGTATAAACTGAACTAGCCCAGCATATACCCAGGATATAAGACAAGCTATCCTACTAGACCACACCTCAAACTCCATCCTACCCGTATGAGAGCGCTGTTTTAAACGGAGTGTCTTGACTAAACTATTTTAATTTTAATTTGAAAGATACGCTCATATATTAAATGTTGATTTGATTTCTTCCGCTGGTGACACAACTTTCCAAAATGAAATGGATTATTGTAATTATGTAAATGACTTCACGTTTTTATCAAGTGCAGACAATACTAAAGCGTGAGTTAACAAAAAAAAATATATCTAAACACTGGTTAGAGCCAATTAAAAGCTGGTTATATCAGTGAACTAACTGCTCTGATCATCTTTTCAAGATATAATACATAATCTGCCCAGCAATGGAAATTTAAACACAACAACACTTATTCTTAAGGAGCAACAGCAACAAAGGATGTAGCCATGTGGAGAACAGAAAAACGGGACAACATTTGTCTATTCTACATGTTCCATGTAGATCAATGTCGAGAAAACTACAAAGTTGACAGGGTTTCATTGTCGCAGTAAACATCATAGTATGAACGGTACAATAGAAGGTGAGTTTAGAGAAGCACTACTAGATATCTAGTCTTCAAGTGTAGAGAATGACATGCCCTTAAAGTATATCACGTAGAGTCAAAATGTCTACGTGATATACTTTAGCGACCAACAACCAAGTCTAGCCATTAGACAGAGGGAGCACTGCTGCATGAAGGCATTTCATGGGACCATATTAAGATGTCTGTGGGGTTGGAGTGCCAACGGATAGCAATTCTTTTAGTGTCAATTTATTTTCAGGACAGCTCCTCTGTCAGTCAGTACTCGGTTCACACATTCCATTCACCTTCATAATGCCAAGAAACTGTATAAACATCGCAAACAACTTTTGCTATATATGAAAAAATATGTAAAATATTAAGACAGTTGACGAAAAATATCTATAATAAAATTCTGTTTGATAAGTATAAATTTTTATTAAAACAAAACACGCGGGTGAAGTAAATCTCGTGGCGTGAAGAATCAACACAACAAGCAGGTGAAACAACACAACGTGAAGTTGTCATGGTAACAAGCTGCTAATGTCTTGCTGTCTGTTGATTGGCTAAAATTACCCAAATTTCCTAACTTTGATTCCAAATAAAGTAATTGGTTGATCGTAATCAAAATTCAGAGTTGCATCGATACACCAAAACTGAAGGCAATCTGAGCAAAATTATGGGGAACTCATTTTGCGAATGAAAAAGATTAGCTCCCAAACATAAATACATACATACATACACACATTTATGCATTCATACATGTTTTAGTAGTGCTTGTAAATGACCTGGACACAGAGTTGACAAATATATATTTATGCATAGGTATATATATATATATATATATATATATATATATATATATATATATATATATATATATATACATACACACAGAGGCACACACAGACATATATATATACATACACACATACATATACACACAGAATCACACATGCCTAGTTTGTACTTCACATATGGCTGTTGCCTTACTGTTATACAAGCATATATAATATATATATATATATATAAATGTATATATATGCATGTATGTATGAATATGTAAATATGTGTGTGTGTGTGTAATGTATGTTTATACATACGTACATACATACATACATACATGCATACATACATACATAGAGGCTATATAGATATCTATATAGATACGCTCATAGCTACATAAAAATATACTTACATACATTGATACATACAAACCCGCATACATATATACATGCATACATACACATCCATACATGTAAAATCACCTATGCGTACATGCAAAAATACCTATACATACATACATGATTACATACATACATGCATACATACATACAAGCATACATACATACATAATACATTCATACGTACGTATGTACGTACGTAATCCCATCGATTATGCTGTGGAATTCATAGGCGCATCTGATGCGAATACTTTATCTGAAATGAATAAAAACTTAATGAAAAGGCCCCAATAAATACTAATTATTGATTGAATCTATCACATTGCCAGGCATAAAATGGCCAGTTACATTCATATTCTGGAATTTCAGCCAAAAAATATAAAATACGCAGAACTTTTCTAAAAATTTCTCATGTGAATTTATACTGATGTTGCAATAAAAATTCTTATATTGAACATTTTTTGTTCGTTTAGAAACTTGATTCAATAATAGTTGTAGAAAAATGTCATCAAGTTATTACCTTCCGATATGGCATAATGTATTTGGTAAGGGATTCTACGTAGCCATTTATAACCATGAGGGGAGTCGTTGTGGGATATATGCTAAAATATTGATGCAGGGTTTGAAACTTGTGGAGTGTGTTCTTGAAATAATTCTGATTCACATTCCCTTGATACAATGGAGTTGAGATATTGAGGGAGGATTTCCAAAAAGATTCCCTGGAGTTTACTGAAGGAAGATATCGACATTAATTTCAAGGACGAACGTGTATGTATGTGTATATATCTATCTGTTTCTCTGTCTGACTATCTATCTATCTACACACACACACACACACACACACACACACACACACACACACACACACACACACACATATACGTGGGATTTATATATATTCATGTATGTATGCATGCGCGCGCGCACACACACACACATATATATATCTATATATATAAAAATGAGAGTGTGTGTCTGTCTGTCTGTCTGTCTGTCTGTTTGTCTGTCTGTGTGTGTGTGTGAATCCCTAAAACTCGAGAACTACGCAACCAATTTCATTCAAATTTTACAGATGCATTACTTAAGGTTCCAGTTGTGTTTTAGTCAAATTTTTTTTTTTAACTTCTTGCAGAGTTCGAGCCCACGGCAACATAATATCTCCTCCACTATTTAAGTATTACGTGTCAAAAGTGAAACAAAAACACTCATGTCAAATACTTTCACTTTAAAAATGAAACTATTCCACTAACTGAAACAATCATATTTCGATACTGTAATGACAGATACTTTCAGAGAGAGAGAGAAAGAGAGAAAGAGAAAGAGAGAGAGAGAGAGAGAGAGAGAGAGAGAGAGAGAGAGAGAGAGAGAGAGAGAGATGTACATGTATACATATAGATGTATATGTACACGTTATTCCACTAACTGAAACAATCACATTTTGATACTGTAATGACAGATACTTTCAGAGAGAGAGAAAGAGAGAAAGAGAGAAAGAGAGAAAGAGAGAAAGAGAGAAAGAGAGATGTATATGTATACATATAGATGTATATGTACACGTATATGTATAGATATATATATATAGATATAGATCTATATGCATACATGTATATGTATACATATGTGTAGATGTATATATATATAGATGTACATGTAATATGTACACATATATACATATATAAACATGCATACAGATATCTATACATATATACACCCATCACACACATATACATGCACACAAACACACCACACATTAGTAATTTGTTTTCTTATCCAAAACTACGTCAAAAGTACTGAACGGATCTTTATGAAATTTGGAAATTATATTCTATGCATAACGGTCATAACTCCCATGAAAATTCATATATTTTTGATGTTGATGAAATTTTAACCCGAACATAACAGATGAGCATTATTTGTAATTCAACGGTACAACAGTGTAAGACTACCCTTTCAGATATACTTACATTGTGATTTCTGCAATGTGGTGCATAAATTGTCAAGTAAATGAGACGCATCTTTGCCTCCACTGATTCACTTGCAAAGTGTTGAGTAAAATTATTTCGTTGCAGACCTCCTTTGAGTTTTTTTATTATCACTGTGACACATAGTCCCCAGTTGGTAACATTGATTTCAAGGCCTTCCCAGATGAGAGACTGGCATTCCACTTAATGTCTATGTTCCATGCTGGCATGAATTGGAGAGGTATTAATGTAGAAATATGGTATCGTAGCTACTAACAGTTGAGGGTTGCGTAGTCTAGACGGCGTTTTTAGATTTCATTATTCTCTTTAACCCGGGCAAAGCCGGGTATTTCTGCTAGTATATAATATAATTAAGATTCAGTTGAATTAGATACTTAAATTGTGATCCTTGTCAGGTGAGTATATTCCACAGCCCAAACAATATTACATGAATATTGAATATCAACGTGTGCATAAAAATATATTGGGTGAGTATTATTGCATAATACGCACACGTTGATGATGACTGCCAGTCGATTTCGAGTGATAACAGCGCTGGATTGTTCTCTTAAAGCAGCATGGATTTGGATTTACAATCCTGCAAGGAACCTGCAGTCTTTTGTACAGACGTGGGAACGATGGTCGCCTCTTGCGTCAGGTGTTCAGGGAGCTCGTTACTCACTCTGACATATGTCTTTATTCCATCATGAATCTTTTTCATTGAATGTCTCATCTTTTTCAGCCCCAGTCAGCCTTTGCATGCAACACACAATAGAGATGTTAAAAGCTTAAGCAATGCCTGTGTCTGGAGTTTTTTTTAAATGAGGAATGTCCTTGCACTGGGCCAATTGCATTCTTTAAACAACCTATGCATTTGCCCTCACAAAACTTGTCTACACCACTGGATGCAAACAAAGTCACTAGTGCCACATTAGAGTTTATCACTTCCTAGAAAGCTGCCTAAACTTATCTCTTCAAAATCTCATTTAAAAATATATACTTTTTTCAAAAAGTTATATCATTACCTGCTCCCACGCTCTTACGTACACTCATCCACACCTCGTATGTCAATCCACCCTCTACCGCGTTCTTACTCTTTCACTTATTCCCGCTCTATACTATGTAGAGGATATCACCCAACCAACCGACCAACCAACCATAATTTATATCACCAGCTTTTATTATTCTATAGAGATGGATGCAGAGGAGACTTTGACCTTTTCTGTGTGATAATAGAGAAGGTGAAGGTTTGTTAATGTATCGACTTTACTGATTACCTCTTTTGACTCAATCATGTTTGATTTATCAACTGGCGTTCATCGAAGTCTCTTCATTTTATTATTAAATGAAAGATATTTATCAAGCTGAATTATATTCCGGCTATTTCCTAAATGTGTCACCTCCCATCCAAGATAAACTTGTTAATAATACATTCTACCTCGTTTATTGCCGTCTATCTGGCTACAATATGATAATTTACACACACACACACATATGTGTGTGTGTATGTGTGTGTATACATACATACATTATATATATATATATGTATGTATGTGTATATATAGATGTGTATGTATACATACATATATATATGAAATATATCTATCTGTACACACACACACACACACACACACACACACACACACACACACATACACACACATATATCTACGTGTGTGTTTGCGTGCATGTACGTGTGTATGTGTGTATGTGTGTGTGTGTGTGTGTGTGTGTGTGTGTGTGTGTGTGTGTCTGTAGATATGTGTGTATATGTATATGAATACATACACAAGATTTTGCTTCAACAATGGGCTGTCTACGTCGAATTTTCTTCTGGTAAAATCTGTATATATGTACGTATGTGTGTGTCGGTGACAGAGGGGAAGGGCACGGTATTTTTGTGCGAATATATATGTATGTAAATACATCTAAATGAATACATACTGCAAACAGATTAGTAGGCATGTATGAATGTATGCACACACACATACACACACACACACACATATATATATATACTCACACAACATATTTTTATGTATATATACATTTTATGTATATGTATTATATATATATATATATGTGTGTGTGTGTGTGTGTGTGTATATATATATATATATATATATATATATATATATATATATATATATATATATATATATATATATATATATATATATATATATATAGTACATAAACATAAATAATACATATACATATACATAATATATATATATATATATATATATATATATATATATATATGTGTGTGTGTGTGTGTGTGTGTGTGTGTATGTATATTCATAATATGTGTGTGGGCGTGCGCGTGAGCGTGTATGGGTGTCTGTGTTTCGTGTGTATGTGTGAGTGTGTCTGATAGCTGAATAAGCAATACTTTTATATGTTAGTACAGAGACTCTACCAAATGTTCGAATGCAAGTTTTTCGTATCCTAACAGTGTCTGGCAGCATACAAAGAGAGAAGCTTTTCTGGCAGTGTCACAAAGAACTCACCCCTAATTTTTCACTCTTTTGAATACAACAGAAGGACAAATATTAGCAGATAATGATTATTTTTAGCTGAGGCTAATCGAATGCTCCTAAACAATCGACGATTTCTGGATCTGGTACTCCAGAGAAACTTCATATAAATTAATCTCCGTCCGTGTTTAAATGCGTGAGTCTTCTATTAAGTACGAAACTGTCTAAATGTGACTGTTTTGAAAACTTCAGCAAGGAACTGCTTGGTATGCCAAATGAAGCCCGGTTAAATAGACATTAACCAAACAGATCATATAATAGAATTTCTCATATACAGAAGGAATCTTTTACTAAACTGATTTTTATGAAATCTAGGTTTGCACACCAACCTACTTTTTTAAAGATATTCTTCTAGTGTGTATGTGTGTGTGTTTGTGAGAAAGAGATAGAGTGAGAAAGAGAGATAGAAAGTGTGCGTGAGTCTGTATCAGAGAGAAAGAAGGAGAGAGGAAGTGTGTGTGTGCGTGTGTGAGAGAAAGAGAGGGAGGGAGGGAGAGAAAAAGAGAGAAAAGGAGAAAGAAAGGGTGTGTTTGTGTGAGCGTGTGTTGTGTATGTATGTATGCACGTATGTATGTATGTATGTATGTATCTATGTATGTAAGTATAACTAGAAGAAAGACTAGCTCTCATATGTTTCTACTAATTTATGTAATATGTATATTTTTTCATGTTTTCACATATAGAACTGTGCAATGTACCCTTGATGTAAGCTGCTTAGGTTTAATATGGAACGAATTAAGTTAGGGTTACGGTGGCTTTTGTAAAAGTGGTCTTTAACTGATATGTGTGTGAGTGTATGCGTGCGTATATGTTCGTGTGCGTGTGGGTGCTACACATATCTGTATGTGTATCTATCTATTCATCTTTCTGTCTATCTATCTATCTATCTATCTATCTATCTATCTATCTATCTATCTATCTATCTATCTATTTTTTGACATGACACATTTTCAGCTTGGTCGGACTTGTTTGATGCACGACACCCTAATATAACCTTCCAGGCAACGGGAAAAAAAGGAGCCTACCCCCGTAATTTTGTTTCATTCCTCTTTCACTGTGAAACTCCGATAATATTCATTTTTGTAAAAAGCAGTCCGTCATGAGCAATAGAAGCAGCATTGAATTAAATAGCCACCCGTGTATCATATTCAATACAAATACATCTGTGAAAGCTATATTAACTGTGGTAATCACCATGAGATAATATCTTTCATGGACGTACTGTGTTTTAATAGCATAAATATATCAATAGAAGAGGACAATTCCGCAGTAGCAGCGGTGAAAGTGCTAGATGCACATTTTCCGGACTAACGCCGTAGTTAATTTGCCTCTCTACAATATATTTATTTGCATTAAGTATTCTTGATGAAGTATTATCACTAATTGATTAATTGCGATAATTTTATCTTATGATGGAGGTTTGATGCAGTGAACCAATATGCTAAAAATCGCTGTTAAATTCGCCTGTATTCGTCTTCTTTTGTTTTACATATCAACCAATACTAATAGATTTCACACAATCACACACTCTCTCATTACACAAGAACAACTTCACAAACAAAAACAATAACAGTAACACACAAAGTACATAACAACAAGACAAACAACACAAAAGATATCAACAATTACAATAGGAGAATATGAAAATACACTTGTATGACTTTTACCAAAATGGGAGTGATAAAGAAGTGAATAGATTTTATGCCCGAGACAGAAAGTAAACATCACAGACTGAAAAGAGATGACAATCACTTTGAATCTCTAAATATAGACCACACAGTTTTAGAAATATATTCAAATTTGGATTGTTGAGAATTTATTACTTATTTTAGATTGGTCGGGGAGGTGTTGCTGTAGCTTTTTGACTAAATATATATAAAGTAATTCCTACGTTCTCCATTATCGTCAGATGTCCAGGTTTTGGGAATTATTAGTGTCCATTATATTTCTATCTTTGTTGTAGATATAATAAAGTAGAACATAAAAACGAAACATATAACAAGACTCTCCTCCCACTAGACATACTGAAATATACTTATTTAAAATCTTTTTAGCGTAATACATGACTTATTTCCCTTTAAATAACTACTCCTTTCCTTTTACATAAACAGCGCCCCAGCATGGCTGTAGCTGTGATGCTAATAACAAACTAACGAAAAAGCTAACACATATCTGAGATATACATGTAAACATAGATATACAGAGAAAACAATCTAAATACACATATATACAGACATACATCCAGTACCCAGGATACACTTTCAGCTTCATATCTTTTATTATTGGAGGAACACGATACTTACAACCCGTCAGAGCAAAGTATGGCCGAACTTTAGTACTTGGGGAGAGAATGCATATCCTTAATTCATACACTACAAAAGTTCACGATATCTGGGACTTTGCAAGACCTTAGAATTCAAAAGACGATGAACAAAACAAGATGCTTTCAATCACAACCTTGCTACCAAGTAGGTGGCTGGTCAAAGTTTACTCTAAATTTAAAAAGAAAAGAACACACACACACGCGCGCACGCACACATATTCATTTATTCTTTTATTCTTTTACACGTTTCAGTCAGCTGACTGCGGCCATGCTAGAGCAACGCCTTAAAAAGTTTCTAGTCGAAGAAATCGACCCCCAGGACTTATTCATTCTAACCCTAATACTTAAACTATCGGTCTGTTTTACCGAACCGCTAAGTTACAGGGACATAAATATATCAACGTCGGTTGTCAAGTGATGGGGGGGGGGATACTTGCTCAAGGTACCACGCAGTGAGACTGAACTCGGAATATATATATATATTCAGTTTCTTCTGTTTCGTTCTGGTGTTAATTTTTGCGTTCCACCAGTACAATGTATTATACAAGTATGCTGCATACTTCCTCTTCTGGTTATCCATTGATGACGGCACCATTCCAGTTATTTTACTGCTCTGAGTATCAGAAACAAGCGCTTGTAACTGGTAAAGATATATTTAATATTTGCATATATTTACCTTAATATAAATAACATTATTTAACATTCTAGTTTCCTTGCGTTTTAACAACCGTTATATTTCATTATATTATTGTCTTAAACAGGAGCCCCATAAATTCGTCTTCACGGCGCCTTCATAGAATTTCTACGAGCAACATTCAGCATTCAACACGTCATGGAGGAGACATAAAAACGATGCCGATCTTTATGTTATCTAATCTCCAGTAACAACCACATTACAACCACCAAGATTAAGCTTTATTGGTTTCTGTTGCAGAAACAAAGATGTGGGCGTACCGACAACAGCAGATATGGAAGCTTATTCACCGTAGAGAATCGAGAGGAAGGCCTCACTTTGTTTGCTGTTATGAATGACCATGTTTTACTGAAGGTCAATTGTTGGAGGTGCCTGAGTTCAGTAACAAAATTAAAAAGATACTCGAAACATGAATTAGACGAGCACTTTGCTAAAATACTTTACACCTAAAAATGTTCTTGTTACATTTGTCAGGATATTTATTACTATCATAACTATAATGTTCATTCCTGTAAACGGATGGAATTTTAAGTTAGTTTTTCAAATGTTACTTTCGGATACTTTAAAATATTTAGATAGTCTACTTGTCTCACTGTATTAGCTTGTGTGTGTGTGTTTATGTGTTTGTGTGTGTGTGTGTGTGTGTGTGTGTGTGTGTATGTGTAGATATATGCGTGCATTTTATGATTATTATTATTATTATTATTATTATTATTATTATTATTATTATTGAGTGAGAGAGCAGTGCATGCCATCAAAGTGACACTGGGGTAAAATATACGAAGCCCAGTATACCCATCATCACTACCTGTCTAAGGGTACACCAGGCACATGCATCACAACCATATGTGCGCGACATGGTGATATCATATCAAGATAAACAGCGTATGACCTCGCAGGTGGGGCCTAGTTAGAATTTTCTTCAGGTTGAGTAGCCCATCCCGCACAAAAGGTCCCTGAATAAGGTTTGTTTAAGGATGTTGAGCAAAACACCCATGTTTCCAAAGGTGAATTATTCAGACCTTAAAGAATTCGTCTCAACACTTGGCTACGATGCTCCCCCACTACTTCTGCTCATGATCAGAGATGCACATATCGTCAGCCACCAAGGCACATGCTCAACTGATTAAGGTCAAACAACTGACAAGCAAATCTGTGGTATTAAGCAGAATATTTGCTGTAGCCCATCTTTTATACCAAGACAAAACAATGTACATGATAACACTTCCAAACAATTATGATCAGAAGACATGAGAGCCAGTGCCTGTTCCTGCATCAAGGCATAACCACTGCCTATTATTACCTTTGCCCAGCTTCTAACGCTGGAGATGTACTGCGGTGTCAGCTGTTCACTACTAGAGAACTAAGGTAATACCTCTTATTTTTCGAGCACCTTCTGGAGTATTCGAGCAGTTCCAAGCTGTGCTGTTTTCTGCAAGTGCTTCACCCTTATTGCAGCCTCTATTTGTTCCACGTACTTCTCGAGATTTTTGCTCACTGTTCCCAGGGCTCCGACAATTATTGGTACTACCACCACCTTTTTCATCGACCACAACTGCTTTAACTTCCCATTATTATTATTATTATTATTATTATTATTATTATTATTATTATTATTATTATTATTATTATTTCAATCATTAGACTGCGGCCATGCTGGGGCACCGCCTCGAAGAACTGAAGTCGAACAAATAGACCCCAGTACTATTTTAAATCTTTTTTTTTAATATTTGATAAAAAAAATCAGTGCGTATAATAAAACGATGTAATATTTGTACAATAAGGTGAAGCGACAGAATAGTTACCCTACCGGACAAAATAGTACCATTTCTTGCAGCTTTACGTCCTATGCCACCGGAATCGACTTTGCGTTTCAATCTTTCAGGGGTCGATAAAACGAGTACCAGATGAGCGCTGAGGTCGATATAAACGACTTAACTCCTCCCACGAAACTACTGGCCTTCTACTCATGTTTGAAACCAATATTTCTGCAATAACGTAAGAAATTGCAACAATATATTTACACACACACTAATATATGTGCTTGTGTGTGTGTATGTATATATATATATTTATGTATGTATGTATGTATGTATGTATGTATACAGAAAGAAAGCATTAAGAATATTTTAAAACTCCACAGTTTTTTTTAAAGATATCTTTTACGAAATTATAAGAGGAAACGGATATTATAATTAACATTTATAAAATAAGTGTATATTATTACATAGTAAATATTATTTTAAAACTTTATAAAAGTTTCAAAAATATTTAAAAATTCATAAATATTTTAATAGAAGTCTTAATAAGTTTTAGTCTATGCGATGTTTAAACAAGGGGAAATATTTCAACATGATTTTCGTAGACTGAAATAAGTAAGCGAACACATTTAGAATAGGTTATAGACATTGGTTTCAAATTTTGGCACAAGGCTAGCAATGTCGGGGGAGGGTTAAATCGAATACATTGACCCCAGCGCTCCTCTGGTACTTATTTTATGAACCTCGGAAGGATGAAAGACAAAGTCGACCTTGGTGGAATTTGAGGTCAGAACGTAAAGACGGACGAAATGCAGTTGAGCATTTCGCCCGGCATGTTAACATTTTTGCCAGCTCACCACCATAAAAATAGATTATATATATTAACAATTATAAACCATTCAGTTTTTTTTTGGCTGTGTTTGGCGTGCTCCTTATCCAGGAGTAGAAGGTTCTTGGATCATTTTGGAAAGAAGGTATCCAGGATGGATTGTCATGGTCTGGACAGTCTAAAAGTAGCAGAAAGATTTTTTTGTATATAAATCACTTGCTGATTCATGAATTATGGAAGGGGGTGGTATTAGAAGGCAGCAAATGGACTCTGATCAATTGAAACGCCTGTGACATTTGGTCGACGAGGGTAGGCGGGTATAGGGCAGTATTGTTTTACATATATGCAGCTATACATATAATTATGTGTTTAGATATGTGCATATATACCTATATCCTAAACATTTCGAAGGATTTGCATATTTTGACAGTTCCATTGATGGCTGGTATATGTAGTCTTCTAATTAGCTTTTTCCTGTTTGGTTTTGAAAAGATTGGTTACGAGGTAGTTGATTACATATAAAAGTACTCCTGTAATTACTTGTATAAATCTAAACTTGTAGTCTGGCTGGAGTACCTGTAGATTTCCCGATAGTTCTGTACGTGTGTATATATGTCTGTAATTATTCATGTATGTATCTATCCTTTGTGTGTGTGTGTGTGTGTGTGTGTGTGTATCTGCGCCCGCATGGGCGTGTATGTATATATAATGTATCTATAAAGTATAAATACACACACACACAAACATACAAGCATATATTTAATATATGCATATGCATATACATCCATATATATGTGTGACAGCGTATGAGAGAGAAACTGAAATATATTATATGTATATCGAGAGAAAAGGATTGAGGTGTGGGTGTGAGGAATCGACAAATACAAAGAAAAAGGAGATGGCGAGTGAGTACAAGAGAATTATCGTCCGTCTGAGTAAGAGATAAAGTTGGAGAGACATGAAGACAATATAGCAACACCTGAGGCTCCATTATACAAAATTGATTACCTTCATTCTTACGTCGAACGTCTGTGCATCTTTAGAAGCGGAGTAATATAATTAAATGGCGTTACTTCCGGTATGAATGATAACAATAACGAAGGCATAATAGATGCTGAGTGCTTTTTCCATGTATTCATATGTCTGTTTAATGATGTGTATATATATATATATATATATATATGTGTGTGTGTGTGTATGTGTGTGTGTGTGTATGTGTGTGTACATACATGTGTGTATGTGCATGTATATATATATTATATGCATGCATGTGTATATACTCGTTGTACATTTACATATAAATATATGTGTTTATGTAAATAGAGTCTAAGACTAAAAGTGAGAGTTTGGAATAGGTTTTGTGAATGCAAGCAAATATATCTATATCTATATCTATATATATATATATGTACTCACCCATGACTATTTATACATGTTCACTTACGTTTATAAAACTGCGCGAATGCAGAATCCCGCGTGCATACGCAGATGTATAATATACATATAATCCGGGGTAGTATAATTATGTTTGTATGTGTTTGCTGTCTGTAGACATATACATGTATGTGTGTGTATATATATAGGATATGCATACACACATAATGTTTATCTATTTATCTATCTGTACACATACACACACACACACACATATATTTACATATACATATATATATGTTTATATGGATGTGTATATGTATATGTATGTATGTATGTGTGTATATATGTGTATGTATATATGTGTATGTATATATGTGTATGTATATATATATATACAGAGAGAGAGAGAGAGAGAGAGAGAGAGAGAGAGGAGGGGTCGATAAAATACAGTACCTTGAAAATTACTAGTCATATGCTGAAATCAGAAAGCATCATCTGAAAACGGTTAGCTGACAGAATCGTTTGAGCGTTGAAGAAAACTCATTACAGAATTTGTTCCGGCTCTTTACACTCTGAGTTTGAATCTAGTCAAGGAACACTTTGCCATTCATTCTTTCGGTGGCGATAAAATAAAGTAGCAGTCAAATACTCTTTGGTTACTTCTGATCGTCTTTTTCGAGTTGAAATTGGCAGGAAAGGTGAAAATGTAGAAGCAAGAGGCTATCCCGTAGCGAATGTATCTATACGTGGAAGAATGGGACTACTTCCAAGCATGCACCTGTAGACTGAAAAACAACAGTTGGGCGAGGGCTGGTGCCGCTGAGAGTTAGGGCGATACTGGATCTATGGGGTTCCTTCTTTTGGCCTTAATTGAAGACTTTCCTGTATCAGGAAGACTGCAGCATCCATGTGTTCACATATTCTGTACACTTATATTCCACTACTCTGCTCCCTTTCTCTCTCTTCATCTTTATGTGCAACACCCCTTAAATTTTAAACTGTCCTTGTAATGTACCCTGTGTACGATGCCCCTGTAGAAAAATAAAGAGAATCATCATCATCATCATCATCATCATCATCATCATCATGATTATTACTATATTATTAAGATTACAAGCTGGCAGAATTGTTAACGCGTCAGACAAAAATGCTTAGCGGCATTTCGTCCGTCTTTACGTTCTGAGTTCAAATTCCGCCAAGGTCAACTTTGACTTTCACCCATTTGGATTTGATAAAATGCGTATCAGTTGAACATTGAGGTCGTTGCAGTCGACTTGCCCCACCCCCAAAATTTAAGGCCAAAATTGTGCCTGTAATAGAAATAATTATTGTTTGCTATTAAAGCAGAGTGCTGGCAGAATCGTTAGCGCCTGACAAAATTCTTGTCGACATTCCTTCCTGTTCTTAACATTCTGAGTTCAAATCTTGCTGAGGTCAACTTTTCCTTTCATCCTTTCGGGTTTTGAGCAATGGGATCGATGTAACCAATTTTCCCCTCCTCTCAAAACTTTGCTGGCTTTGTACCAAAATTTGAGTTTTTATTATCACTGGTAGTAGTGACAATAGTAGTAGTAGTTATAGTTGTAGCAGCAGTAATTATATGATGATAAGTGCCATAAATCACACAGTATATATGTAAACAAAATAAGCTGAGAAGAAAATCAATAAAATGAACTTGTGAAACAGACGGGAGGCAATGTATTTAAGAGATAGAGGGGGGAGAGAGAGCTGGGGGAGGGAAAGCGAGTGAAAGAGTGGAAAAGAGAGAGAGGGGAACAAAGAGGCAGGGACGACAGAGCTTGTGGTGGTGGTAGGGGGGAGGGAGAACGGCAGCACTGGAAGGCGGCACGTATCTCGAACTTGTCTCACGTACTGCTTAATTATATTGCAATCATAATAGGTCTTGGAGCCTTTCGGTTATTATGGAAGACCACACGTGACATAATGTCTCCTTTTGAAGCCATCTTACAGCAGGAAAGGAGTTTGCTGAAGAGCCGTGCTCATTATTCTTAGGGGAGGAGAAGGTGGGGAAGTACTAATAATAATAATAAGAAGAAGAACAACAACAATAATGATAATAATAATAGTAGTAGTAGTAGTAGTAGTGGAAGAGACGGTTGGAGTGGTACTGGTGGGAGTGGTGGTGGCAATGGTGGTTACGGTAATCTCGTCTACTTCGGTTGGAGTAGGTGCATGCTGGGAATGTTTCTGCAGCATTAGTCCTTGATGGTGATGGTGGTGGTGGTGGTGGTGGTGGTGATGATGTTGATAATGATTGTGATCATTATGGGGCGGGGTGATGATAACGATGGTAATAATGGTAGCAATAATGCTGATGAAGATGGTAGTAGTGGTGGTGAGGGAGACGCTGATTAGTGGTTGTAATGGTTGGGGTGGTGTTGATCGTTGTAGGTCAGTTTAATGGCAATGGTTGTGGTGGTGATGGGGGAGGGTGGTGGTAGTTGTGGTGGTGGTCATGGTTGGTGCGACCGTGGTGATGGTGGTGATGGTGGTGATGGTGGTGGGGATCATTGTGGAAGTAGGAGGAATATAATGGAATTGGCTACTGTGGTGTTAATGGTAATGGTAGTTGTGGTAGTAGTGGTGGTGGTGATGGCGGCTGTGGTGGTGATAGTGATGGTGCTGATGGTGAAGTTGACGAGATTGGTGATGTGGTGGTGGTA
>NC_142929.1:80378610-80383610 GCF_046866305.1 Octopus bimaculoides
TCTATTGCATGAGCGGAACTAGTGAGAAAATTATTTTGTACGTATGTTTCTGTATATATGTGTGTACGTATATGTATTTTAATATTTGTGTGTGCGCGTATCTATGTACACACACACACACACACACATACATATATATATATATATATATATATATATATATATATATATATATATATATATATAGGCGTGCGCGTGTGTATATGTTCCTATGATTCTATTATATGCGAAAATATGTGCTCATATACCGTACGTATATAGTGCGTGACAAGTGTGGAGCTGTGTACAATTATATTCACTCCCAAATGATGGTGTGTATGTGTGTGTACAGATATGTGCAAAGGTCTTTTATTAAAAGAATCGGCCATACGCACATACACAGACGCATACACACACACACACACACACGCACACACACACACCTACGAATACAGAAACATAGACACAATCATGCATACACAATACATACACACACACATATATATATATATACACACACATATATATGCATAAACATATATACATATACATATGCATACATATACATGCATTACATATATATGAATGTATAAAATGCTTGTAAATATATGTGTATTTATATATATATAAATATATACGTATATATGTGTGTGTATGTCTGTGTTCATGTACGTGTGTACATATATATATACATATTCATATATATATGCACACATATATATGCATATATATATACATCCGTAAGTGTAGTATAAAATGAAATTGTGAAAACCAGAGACAGTAAAGAATAATAAAAAATCTAAACGATAAAAGCAAAGTTTTGAAATTGTTAATGAAATGATGAAAGAGTGTCTCAAAATAGGATTTTGAGAAAATTTGGAATGTCTATTGAATGGAACTTTTGGTGGAATGGTAGATGGAGGTGATGGGTGGGGGAAGAAGAAGAAGGTTCGGAGGTGAGGAAATTGTGTCTTTGTCATCATCGTCATCACAATCACTACAATCATTAACCATCATTAACCATCGCTAGCCATTGTACGTAATTCATAATTCGCACCATGGTTTCTAGTCGTCGTCATTTTCGTCATCATCGTTATGGTGCAAATATTTCGAGCAAGCGTCACTCCTTCAACTCACCCTAACACTTAATGCAACCATTCACCGCCACCACCACCACCACCACCACCACAACCACCGCCCTCGTATCAATACCACTACCATCACTACTTCCATAACCAACACTACCACCTCTCCCACCACAACTATCCCCATACTACCACCTCTCCTACCATCACAACTCGCTCTACCACCGCTACCACTGCAACCCCCACCACCGTAATCACCACTATCACCACTACCACCACTACTCCGACCACCACCGCTACCACCGCAACCACCACAACCGCAACAACCATCACTACCACAACCGTTACGATCACCATCATCACATCATCATCATCACATCATCATCATCATCATCATCACCATCACCATAATCATCATCATCATCATCATCATCATCATCATCATCATCCTCCTCCTCCCTTTCATCATCGTATTTCTATCATCATGGTTAATGCCACCACCATCGCTACTACTACATCCCTCATTCCACCATTATCATCCCTACACTTCCCACCTCTACTACTAACGCAACTGCTTTCACTAACAAGACACCATCCTTACCACTACCACCACCACCACCACCACCACCACCACCATTATCATCATCAACACCACGTTTAGCCATCAATACCATCACCACCATCTCCCACACCAGCACCACGACCATTATCGCTACTATTATTTCCACCATTCTGACAATAGTAACTGCTCGTATTATCATGATGAGAATCAATTTACCTCTGTATCATTATAACCACTACTAGTGCTACCACCAACACTTCCGTCTTTACTAACCTATCAATACTAGTCTTATCATCATCACATGAACAACCATCAACACAAGTACCACCACTACGACCTGTGCCAAACCATCGATACCAGACCTGCCACCATCAGTACTTCGGACCAATGAAAATACAACCTCTATGTGATCATTGAATTTGTTACAAATAGCAGTCAAATCCCTCTCCCTCTCTCTCTCTCTCTCTCTCTCTCTCTCTTTCTCTCTCTCTCTCTCGCTTTCTCTCTCTCTGTCTCTCGCTTTCTCTCGCTTTCTCTCTCTCGCTTTCTCTCTCTCTCTCTAACTCTCTCTCTCTAACTCTCACTTTCTCCCTCTTCTTTCTCTCTCTTTCTCTCTTTCTCTCTATCTATCTGTCATCTATCTGTCTTTACCATTTATATAAAAACGGAAAACTTACTGGATAGTGTATTCTGTTCTTCGTGACCTCCAAGCTAAACAGACGGGATGGTCACAATCAGAAAGTCTTTGATCATAGGTCTGCTCGACCATTGATGAAATGGTAGGTGACAAGCAACAACAACGATTCTATGATACGATCATTTACGAAGTCAATGGTTAGTACATCATTATCGTCACTTATCATCGTCGTCCTTGTCGTTTGCATTGTCGTCGTCGTCGTCACCATCTTCATCATCATCGTCTTCGTCGTCGTCGTCATTCTCATTATCGTGGTCGCCGTTATCCACCTCATCATCATCATCATCATCATCATCCAGTCCATCATTTTCATAGAAGTCAATTTGTTCGACAAAATACCTTGAAGCCTGTATACCAGCCTGGACTGATAAACAAGTTAAAAAGAAACAGAAAATGTATAAAAAATTAGAATAAAATATGTACATAATTAATATAAGAGTAAAATAATGAATAACTCCCATTCATATAGTTTCGTTCAAAATGTTTGGCGTTTGGCGGTAGATTCGGTCAATGGTCAGACAAGATATATTTAGCTGGCACCCTTCAGGTTGTGTATTAGAATCGCGTAGTAGTCAAATTTTATCTTCACCATTTCGAGAAATGCAGTTGATGTAACTCACTCTATTATTTACTAACAAAATGTGGGGGGGGGGGGAAAGAAAGAGAGAGAGAGAGAGAGAGAGAGAGAGAGAGAGAGAGAGAGAGAGAGAGAGAGAAAGAAAGAGACGGAGAGAGAAAGCAAGAAAGAGAGGGAGCAAGTGAGAGAGAGAGCAAGAGGGAGAGAGAGAGAGAGAGAGAGAGAGAGAGACCTTATGTCAGAACTAATAACTGGGACTGTCTTTATTAAATGGAAATGAATTGTAGAATCGGTGGAGCATCGAACAAAACTCGAAGTTGAGTTACATCCCTGTACACTTTTTGTTGAAAATCACCCATGGCAAGATCCCAGACACACTGATCATCTCTCGAACAGACCTCTCAAACATGTACACACTGCTGAGGAGATCCCAACCGGGTGGGTAGGCCACCTTGTTCGAACGCCTGACACGCAACTCGCCAGAAGTCTGTTATACAACGAACTGGCAAAACGCAAACGCATGCACAGTGGGCAAGAAAGCGCTTGATGGATACATTCACAGCCTCACTGAAGAGCTTTGAAGTAAATCCCGTCACCGGGAAATGAAAGCATTACTTGGTGAAGCTGCACCAACAGAAGTGCCACCTCCTATGAACAGAACATGATTGCAGAGGCACAAAAAGAAAAAAAAAGCGCGTACTTCGCAAGACCAGATCCAATTCCTTGCTTTCAGTCCCAGCAGACCATCAGTGCCCGATCTGTAGCAAAGCCCTCTGAGCACGCATCGGACTGATCGGCCACTGCCGAATACACCGTGACCCACCTTCTCGTACGTGATGTCTTTGGTCATCGTCAATAACGACGGACGAACTAATGTAATGCCTAATGTTGATTTTGTTGTCGCCAATGTTCTTAATGATGTTGATATTGATGTTGGTGATGTGGTTGCTGCTGTTGATGTTGACGTTGTTGATCTTGTTGTTATTGATATTGATGTTGTTATTGATGTTGCTGATGCTGATGTAGATGATGGTGTTATTCTTGACGTTGTGGAACTTGTGGTTGTTGTTGATATTGTTTTTTTCTTGTGATGAACTGACAGACACTTTAACACGCCTGATAAAAACATTACCTTACGGTATTTTTTCCGGCTGTCGGTGTTCTGAGTTCACATCTCGCCGAAGCCAAATTTCTTCGGAGTCTACCACCCAACTTTCTACCCCCCCTCTCTCTCTGTAAATTAGGCGCTCATATTGTGACTGACCAATCCTTTCACTACTGCTCCAAAAACGTGTCAAGAAAGAAAAAAAGAAAGAAAGAGGAAGAAAGAGAAAGAAAGAAGGAAAGCGTTACTCGTTAGTATCTTAGTTCAGGTGCTAATATTAGTCTGAAGGTCACTTCAATCGATATACCCCGACAAA
Source organism: Octopus bimaculoides (assembly GCF_046866305.1). Lineage (NCBI taxonomy): Eukaryota > Metazoa > Mollusca > Cephalopoda > Octopoda > Octopodidae > Octopus > Octopus bimaculoides. The sequence continues at coordinate 80,382,932 of NC_142929.1, forward strand.
TTTAACCTTACAGGGTGGTTTTAACCCGAAATATATTGAAAGGTGGAGCCTCTACGGCTGCAAGAAGTAGCAGCTAAATCTGCTCCATAACCACCACTTACTATAGACAACAACTTCTCTTACTACAGAGAACAGCTTATGACTGGATCAAGTTCGACCACGGCTGACCTTGGCTTAGAAAAATAAATAGAATAAATCAAAATAGAATAGCATAAAATAACACAGAAAAAGTTATGACTCCATTCTGTTTATGTGTTAAAACTAAACAACAATGATCTCTCTCTTCCTCTCTCTCTCTTTCTTTCTCTCTCTCTCTCTCTCTCTCTCTCTCTATCTATCTATCTATCTCTTTCTCTCTCTCTCTCTCTCTCTCTCTCTCTCTCTCTCTCCCTTTCCCTATCTATCTATCTATTAATAAATATATATTTAATATTTCTTTCTTTGAAATGGACTTAGAAGCACAGAAAGCTATAGATAATAGCATGTAAAATATTGGATTAGGTAACCCTTTGAATAGCAATTTTGAGGGGAGCCAACTCTTAACTGGCACTTTATTTTATTAACCAAGAATTTTAACGCAGAACAAAAAGAGGGAAGAAATGATGCTAAGCATTTTGTCCGGCGTATTAACGATTCTGCTCGATCCCCGCCTTAATAATAATAATGGTCTTTAATTTTG
>NC_142929.1:80388610-80398610 GCF_046866305.1 Octopus bimaculoides
AAAACACAAAAAAAGCAGGCATGTCTTAAACAAACACAAATAAATGAATTTTGGAACAAAATCTAAAAAAGACGAGAAAAAGATTTTAAAATATTACAATAAACAACAACAGTAATAAAAACAACATCAACAAGAATAACAATAAATAGCAACAAACATAGCAACACATAAACAACAAACGGATATAGAAAGAGAAGAGAGTAAAAGATCACAGAGTAAGATAACAACAACAACAACAACAACAACAACAATAACAGCAGCAGCAGCGGCACAAACACCAATAACAACTACAACATAAACACTGGCAGCAATATCTTTAGTCTTCAAAACAACTCCCGTGTTATTGCTACGACCAAACAACATCAACAACATAACCACTATCTTCACCAGCACCAATACATCTCTTGGTAGCAAACACCGACAACAGTGACACTCCTATCATGATGATCATCATCATCATCATAAGCTATGCCTGGAGCACCACCTCCGTCACCACCACTGCAGCTGCTGCTGCTGCTGCTGCCACTACTACTACTACTACTATACTACTACTACTACTACTACTACTGCTAGCACTTTTGCCGCTACCACCAACACCACCACCACTACGGACAAAACTACCACTACCACAATCGTTATCATCGCCATCGTTACCACCGTGTCCACCGATACAGTTATTATCATCATCATCATCATTTTCACTGCAACTAACACCCCCCCTTACCACTACCACCACCACCACCAAACCACCACTATCACCAATACCACCACCACCACCAAACCACCACTATCACCAATACCACCACCACCACCACTACCACCACAAACACCACTACTGCAATCGTCACCACCACGATCACCACTACTACCACTGCCACCGCCACCAACACAACCACCCCCACCACCACCACCACCACCACTAACACTGTCATCAGAAATGCGATGGACACCTGCAAAAGGAGGGGCAACACCACCAAAACCACCACCACCACCACCACCACAACCAACACCACTACCACTAGCATTACTACCACCAACACTACTATCAATACTAATACCACCATACCACAAACAACAGCATAAACAACATTCGCAGTGGTACAGAACACGACTAGAAAATAGCAGCAACACCACTTCACTAACACCACCACCACCAACAACAACAACAATGGCATCACCAATATCATCAGCACCACAATAACAACAACAATAATAATATCAATAACAACAACATCACTAACAATCACATGCACAATAAAAACAACACGGCAAACAACAACAGAAAGAATAACGAAAATAAATACTGAAAGACATCGAATAAAGTACCACCTCCACCACCCCCACCTTCAACAACAACAACAACAACAAAAAAAAACATCAATAACAACAATAACAGCAACAACAATAACAATAAGGATAATAACAACAACAACAATGATAATAATAATAATAATAATAATAATAATAATAATAATAATAATAATAATAGAAAGAACGAAAATAAGACCAACAATTAGAAGAACAAACAAACGATTAGAGAGAGCGTCGAAAAAAAAACCCCAGTAATATTGATAATAACAATAGCAATAATAATAGTAAACAGGAAGAAGGGAAAAAACAAGGACGCGAACAAAGGTAAAAAACAAAAAAAAAAAACAAAAAAAAAAGAACATGAAGAATAACGATAAAAACAAGGAAAATATGACTAAATTAATACTCCAACTGTAACGACATACACCAGGACTACTACTACTACTACTACTAAATGCCTACAGAAAAACACAATTGTTACAATATACGTCACTACTATCAACAACGGCGGCGCCAATAACACTACAAACGAATGCAACCACCAGCACCACCACTGCACCAGCCATGACCACCACCATCACCACTACGAGTACCACCTTTGCCACCAATGCCGCTGGCGACACCATCATTACAGTCACCACCGACCTAGCGGGTCACCTCTACCACCACCTCAATCTCCACCACCACCACCACCACCTCCACCACCACCAAAACTACTACCACCACCACCACCACCACCACCTCCACCACCACCACCATCACCACCTCCACCAGCACCAAAACTACTACCACCACCACTACCACCACCACCTCCACCAAAACTACTACCACCACCATCACCTCTATCAACATTTCTACCACCACTACCAAGACCTCTACCACCACTACCACTACCTCAACTAATGCTTCTACCAATACCACCGCCGCCACCACTACAACCTTATCTCACACAATGATATCTACCACAACCACTACCATCACGACCTCTACTGCCGCCACCTTTACCAATACTGCCACCATCACAACTATCACCACCACGACTATCACCACCACCACCAACAACAACAACACCACCACCACCACCACCACCACCGCCACCACCTCCACCACCACCAAAACTACCACCACCACCACCACCACTATCACCTCTACCATCACTTCTACCACCACTACCAAGACCTCTACCACCACTACCACTACCTCAACTAATGCTTCTACCAATACCACCGCCGCCACCACTACAACCTTATTTCATACAATGATATCTACTACAACCACCACCACTATCACGACCTCTACCGCCGCCACCTTTACCAATACTGCCACCACCACAACTATCACCACCACGACTATCACCACCACCACCACCACCACCACCACTACCACCACCACCACCACCACCACCACCACCACCACCACCACCACCACCACCAATAAAAACATTGACACAACGAACAACGCTTATTGCAAGGAAAATAATGGCGATAAACAAGCAAATAAACTGCAGCAACAAGAAGAAGAAGAAGAAACACATCCTGGACAGCAATATGTTTGCGAAGAAAAGGATACATTAGATAGTATTATCCAAGGTACATTATGTCTGGAGTAGAGGCTGGATGGTCAGAACTGGTTGACTGATACTTTTGATCATGAGTTTGATCGATCGGGACCGACTAAGAAAGTGCGTATGCGTGTGTATGTGTATGTGCGTATGTGTATGTATGTGTGTATGTGTGTGAGTGTGCTGAACAACAATAACGACAGCAACAATAAGTATAACAACAATAACGGTAATAACAATGATGAATGCAACAACTGGTGCAAAAACAACGGCAACGATCAGAACTGCGAGTAGGAGACGAACAAAACAATAATACTCTGCTGCAACTAATGTAATATACTAACATAATTAGTCCTGTTGTAAAATAGGGACGGATGTTACTAGGAATGGAAAGAAAATATCCAAAATCCAGCTAAAAATAACTTTCCTTTCTGGCTAAAATATGTACCAGAGAGAGAGAGAGAGAGAGAGAGAGAGAGAGAGAGAGAGAGAGAGAGAGAGAGAGAGAGAGAGAGAGAGAGAGAGAGAGAATGAGAGAGAGAGAGACAGACAGAGAGACAGAACAAGAGAGAGACGGAGAGAGAGAGAATGAGAGAGAGAGACAGACAGACAGAGAGACAGAACAAGAGAGAGACGGAGAGAGAGATAGACAAACAGAAAGACAGAGAGACAGAGAAGTAGAGAGAGAGAGAAAGAGAAAGAGTAAGGGATAGCAGTGTGCATCATCGCTGGGATAGTAGAAACATTAACATTGTGTAACTGATTTTAAATTTTGAGACAAGGCCAAGTTCGGGGAAAGGTGTTAAGTTAATTATATCGACCCCGAAAGGATGAAAAGCAAAGTCGATCTTACTAAATTTGTGTTATTAATGAATGATTTGTTAATTATGAAGTTGTGTCTAGCGAGGCATCCAGATGACAATATCTATTTAGTAAACAGGAAGTGATGCCATAGAAGCATGTCGAGAAGAAAGAACCACTCCCTAGAATATTTCAACAGGCCCTGATCTGTTAATCAAATGGTATCAACGTATTTGTTTGCCAATCAGAGCAGCAAACATACGAGATTTGGCTGAAACGTTGATAGGCTGACCAAGATACTCTCAAGGAATGTGAGGAAAGGCCCCATGCAGTCCACACACTTCTCCCATCAGTGTTGCAGTGCTTGGATCCCATTGGTAAAGAAGCTTTCATCCTCTTGACCAAATGAGTCGTAAATAACCGATATGACGTCATCATCACTGCGGTACTCGCTCCCAGCTAAATGTTTTTCCATGTTGGTGAATAGATGATAGCCAGATAAAGACAAATCAGGAGCATAAGGAGAGTAATCAACCAGTTCATTGCCACAGTCATGCACAACAAGCATTGAAACTAAGGACCTACGTGCTGGAGTATTGTCCTGAGGAAGCAAGATCTCTTTCGTCAATTTTCCTGATCTTGATAGCCTTTCGTAACCGTTTCAGCAAGTAGGCATAGTAGTCGCCATTGATAAGCACAATGCCTTTTGCAGCCTCAAAAGATGAAGCCATCATGTTCCCTGCAGATTAAACGACCTTGACCTTTGAAGCAGTTGAAGAGGGAGTGTTTCCACTGCATGGATTGTCTCTTTGTCTCTGGCTCAAAGCGATTAAGCCAACACTCTTCCTGGATTGGGAAACGTTCAAGGAAACCAGCTTGATTTACCTGAAACGATGTCAGATTTTCCTGTAATGTGGTTAGCCTGGTGTGCTTTGATTAGGTGTCACGAGACATGAGACCCACCGAGCAGAAACATTCCTCATGCGAAGCTCATTGTGCAGAATATTCTCAACACTCTCACGGGATGGGCTAATAGCATTGGCTATTGAGTTTATAGACAATCGTCTGTCATCCTTCACCATGTTATGAACATGATCACCGTTTTCTTCGGCGGTGGCAGCTGATGGATCCCCAGACCTTGGGTCAACTTCTAGACTCCCCCTCCACTCCAAAATTCAGCTGCCTAGTTTTGCACTGTTGATGAAGCTGGAACGTCATCCCCTAATGTAGCAACCATGTCAGCATGAATGTCCTTGAGGGCTAAGCTCCTTTTCAGCGAGTACCTCATAACGCCAGGATACCAAACTTTGTCCATTTTCAAAAGGAGTTGCTAATAGTTACTTTTGAAGTCTTTGAGCAGTCAGATATCAGTTTATTTGAGAAAAACAAAAACAATGCAGTTATTAATAAGACGAGTTGAAATTAATACACGGTTCTATAGGATATACAATTAGACTCACATAGGATACATGGTCAACTCTAAAGATAATTATCGCTTCCACCAGAGGCGGTAGAAACTGTATAATTAACAAGTGTTTTATTACTTTGAAGTTGTGTGTAGCATAGTGTCCAAGGGACTATTTATTTAATAAACAGGAAGTGATTTATTAAAACACAGACACAAAGGACTTCCGAAAAAGCAAGTAGAAACACCTACACAGAAAAAACAGCAGCAACAGTAGCAGCAGTAATAACCAACTTCGTTTTCACTAAATACTGTGCTGAGATGCCCACAACCAATAACAATGTGTTAAAGAAAATTGTCACTCTTTAATTAATGGAGTCCATTTTCTTTATCTCAGAACCACGTGGTATATTGCCAGAGACTGAACAGTTGGTGTTATATGTCTGTACTACCAAAACTAGAAACCACTCGAGGCTGGTGGAGACTGTGGGGGTGTTTTAACGAATGGTCATATAGGAGGTCTCTAAGACTGTATTTGTGGATGGCACACTTCTGGGATCTTTTCTGTTTGGTTGCCAGCGGCTGCCAGCGACAATTTTCTGTTCGAATTGATTTCAGATTCAGTGTAATGATACACTTTTATAGCCGAATTAATGACGTGAAAGTAATTTTCGCTATAAATCAATAAATAAAGAGTTATTAATAATTACAGTTAGAAAATTTGGGTAATTTTAGCCAATCGTAAGCCACAGACACATTCATGTCCGTTTCGATAGTAAGATGAGAACTCTTTTGCCTGATGCTATAGTAATAGTCTTTGAAAAGTCTCCGAGGAAGCACCTATTGACAGCAATCTTGTTTGCTCGTTTCCTTTTGTCCTTGAGCATTGGGGTGGTTGTGAGGTGTGCTAAAAATAACAGCTAAATAAGATTTTTCAATAAATTATAGTTTATTTGCCAACATCTCGAGATTTAAAACTGTTTTTCTCTTTTAAATTAACATAAACATTTATTTACATGAAAGAAAATTACCGAAGAGTTTTCGTGCTAAAAATAACAGCTAAATAAGATTTCTTTACATGAAATAAAATTACCGGAGACATAAAACGTGTTGTTTACAAATATTAACAACGTACTATTTTCAGAATGTTGACTGTGCGTTTACCACCCCCATCTAACAAAGATATGTTTAACAGAAAGCAATTTCGTTTTTTATTTCTTTTCTTTTTTTGCTTTTATCTTCCTGACCACTGCTGCACAATTAAATGTTTTGCGATGACATAAGATCATCACACCATCTTGAAAATATTTGCCCTTCTTTTTATATAATCCTTGCATAAATTTGGATTTCATAATTTCCGTGTGACACTCAGGACTTTCCTCGAGACAAAGAATCGAAACACAAGATATAATACAAAAAAAAAAAAAAGAAACTATTTTATTTTACGCAGCCATTTGTGTGGTGCTAGTGATGTTAGGCTGATAGCACTGGTGTCTTCGTGGAGCTAATGTTTTACCATTCCCACAGCACCAGTTACCATTATGGTTTAAAATGGTTCACATTGTGTGCTTCTCATCGAAATGTTCGACAACCTGTAAAATGTCTGAGGCTTTTTACCATACTCTGCCCACCTTAGTCATTTTAAGGATTCGGATAATTAAATTTTATAATGTTTATGTCTATCATTAAAATATTAACGCCACAATAAGGTAAGGGAATACATAACTCAAATAGATCAATGGCATGAAGTAAAATAATTAAGTCAAAGGGAAATGAATTAAAATTTTTCTGGCGGCAATTCTTAGTGAGTTTTAAAAAATTGAAAACAATTTCAAGAAATTACGTATCAACTCTTTATGTTTAAAAGAAAAAAATTCTTATATTTGCAGACAAGGGGAACAAGTGTAGACAGGTTTTATTCCATTAGGCCTCATCAGTAGAGTACAGACTATTTAAACCAACCCAATCAGTTGTTACCGATTATTTTTACATATAAGAAAACAGTTACGAATAATCTTGGACTTGATAATTAGGATAATTGAAGATAAAATGAGTTAAGGGGAAGTAACACAAATGAAGCAATGAAAAAATATTTGTATCACCACGTGAGCAACAAACTGAAAAGCTGAGTCACAAATGTGATCAACAATGCATTTCACTCAACTGTGTTCAAAGACGGCAATGATATATTTAGAAGAGCAACTTTGACTGAACTCTCATGCAGATCAACGCCAATATTTTGCTTGTCTTAGAGGGCAGCACGTTGTTGGCACTCCAGCAAAGTTTGAAATTAGAATATAGGGTGGTCTAAAGTTTAAATGCATATGAGGAACATTTTCTTGTTTAGCTGCCTTTGAAATATAAGACGTTGGAATGTGTTTAGGAACGTTTATATTCCAGTGAAGCGACCCTTGGGTATTATTGGTACATACTTAATCTGACTTGACAGGTGAAAAAGAGTGTTAAATGTATATCAGGGACTGGAATTCAACTTGAATATGGGATAATTTGTAAACAAAGAACAATGGACAGAGAACATTTGATGAAAAATTTAAATTTCATGGAAATTAAAGACAGTGATTCCGAAATGGGGTCTATACGGCCTTTGGGGGGTCCCTATTAGATTTTGTTGTTAACATTTATCTGCCATGAATTCGTTATACTTCTACAAAACAGAAAATATTTTAATAATTATTTTATACAATTTCTAAAAAGTTAACATCAAAAAAATATAATAGGGATTTTTTTAAACATCGAATGGCTAAGAGGGTCCATCTGAGTAAAATAGAAATCAAAGGGGTCCATAGATAAAAAAAATGGTTGAGAAACATTGCTGAAAGCTCTATGAAGTAGAAGCTAAATTAGTGAAACGATAAAAAAATCGGCAGCAAAGTACGAGCTTTTAATTTCAAATCTAATGCCGACAATTCATTTATGTTTCAGGGGAGGCTATTTTACTCTGTCCTTGTTCATTTAGTTGTAGAACAGACGGGTTTAGATAGCAATACTTCTAAGAAATGGTCAATAAGAGCCACTGTATATTCATACACGTCGCAAATCGCAATGGATCATGTAATTGAGAAATGTGTATGGTTTAAATATTTATCTGTGATACTAACGCATACCCATTATATGATAAATAATTGTAGAAGTAAACTATTATATCATAGGAAATACGAGAAAACATGGTTTACAAGGATTATAATCTAACTTTTATAAATTTTTTAGTGCTTATAAAAATGATAAAAGGAATAGTAATATCCCCCCACAAAATATTTATTGTCTTAAAATAAAATTAAATAAAAGATAAGTTTTATTTTTATAATTGCAATAAATGTATATTATAATTTTCGTAAATTTTATTAATATAGGTGCAAGCATGACGGTGTGATAAGAAATTTGCTTCCCAACTGTTTCCATGTTAAATTAATTCAATTAGAGAAATTAGATTAAATTTAATTTAATTAAAATTTTCATACTGAAACTGGTTAAATGGCTATTTCATCAGGGGGAGAATTTTCAGAAAGGAGTTTCATTCCAACAGGTTGGTCGACCATTGATATACTCAGATGTGTGCGTTTTGGTAATGTATGTATTTAATAAAAAAAGTTATGAGTATATATACTTACATATAAACAAATATGTATGGTATAATTGAGCGCGTTCATTTGTAACACATAATAGTTGTTATTGGTGGTGATATTGCATTTAGGGTGAACTAGGTGTTAGAGAGAGAGAGAGAGAGAGAGAGAGAGAGAGAGAGAGAGATTGAAAGAGAGAAAGAGAGAGAGGGTTATAAAAAGAGTGAGAGCGCGGTAACATTCATCTTGTTAAAATATGGAAACCAGCAAAAAAATGTGTGTATGTGTGGTGTATATATATATATATATATATATATATATATATATATATATATATATATATATAGATATATATATATATATATAAGCAAAAATTTCAGATAGGGACCATCTAACACTTACGCGAATTGTTAGAAAGCTCCCCAAATTACTGTAGAGTTTCATGACCACCTCGAGAACCCAGTTTCCACGAACACTGTTCACCAGAAGCTGCACAAAGCCAGACTTCACGGGAGGGCTGCAATCAGAAAACCACTACTTTCAAACGCAAACGTTGCAAAACGTTTAGAGCGGAGCAACAACCTACAGAATTGGTCCCTAGAGTGGAAGAATGTTATTTTCTCGGACGAGTCATCCTTTACCTTATTTCCAACCACTGGTCGAGTATATGCGTGGAGACAGCCGAAAGAAGCATTTGACCTAGACTGCCTTCTTCCAACTGTTAAACATGGGGGAGGATCTGTGATGATGTGGGGGGCTATATCTTGGAGATCCGCCAGCCCAGTGGTTTCCTTTCATGGCAGAATTAATAGTCAAGACTATTTAAGCATTTTATCTGATCAAATTCATCCTATGGTTTCGGAACTGTTTCCGGGGGGAAACGCAATCTTTCAGGATGATAATGCACCAATTCACACAGCTAAAGTTGTTACTGAATGGTACGAGGAACATTCAAGTGAAGTTGAGCATCTTATCTGACCACCACAGTCTCCAAATCTCAATATTATTGAACATTTATGGTGCACTTTAGAAAAACAAGGAGTCGATATCCTCCAGCATAATCACTACAAGAGCTGGAGACTGTTTTAGCTGAAGAATGGACAAAAATTCCTTTGGAAACAATTCAAACTTTGGACGAGTCCATTTCTCGTAGAAATTCAAGCTGCAATTTCTGCCAAAGGCGGTCCTACCCGATGTGAAAATAAATTTGCTTGAAATTTTAAGGTGTCTTCATTATTTTGACCAACCCCTGTATATACATACATGCACACATACATATGTGTCTGTTTCTCTTTTTGTCTCCCCCACCACCACTTGACAACCGGTGTTGATTTGTTTAGC
>NC_142929.1:80403610-80406110 GCF_046866305.1 Octopus bimaculoides
TTTTTACAGCAATATTAAAAGCGGGGTTAAACCACGAAACTTTCCTCGTTTTAGTTCTACGTAGCCTATTATTGCTAGAATTAACTTGACTTTACTGGATCGTTTTCGAGAATCCACTTGTCTTTAATGCTTTGTAGTAATACGGCGCAGCATTTTGAAATGCTGTCTCATCCGAAGAAATTGATGATATTCGCCTACCTACATTACTAACTAGATTCTTAAGAATTACGGGTGGATGATTAGATTCTTTGCTAATATAACATAGCTTTGCATTGGACTAAGTTGATAATTGAAAAAAAATCTACGTTATTAAGGTTACTTTCTATCGCAATTCGTAAGACCATTGTTTGGAAGAAAGTAATCAGATTCTTTCTAAGTTATACATACACACACACACACACACACACACACACACACACACACACACACACACACACACACACACATATATATATATATATATATATATATATATATATATATATATATATATATATATATATATATATATATATATATATAGTAAAAACACAAGCAAAGCTGGAAAAGGCAGAAAAGTATATTTTAGAGAATGTTTGATATTTTTGTTACAGTGAGTGATTTAAAATATAACCGGTTTCGATGTATCCATTGTATCAAATATTCAAAAGAAAAATATGTTACTATATGTGTCAACCTTCAACCTCAGAAACACTGAAACACTTGATATCATCCACAAAAGCCTCCCCATTCTACTTGAAGATGAAGTAATGAAAAACATTCTGGAAACAGTAAATCATCAAAAGTAAAAGGCAGCCTAGAACACTCAAACAAATCCTCATTGGAACGAAAACACATAAGCAAATTCTCAACCCAACTGTGACAAAATGTAGAAAAACAAATTGTGGCACCCCTTTATACCTAACGAAAGGATAAAAATTCAAATTTAAAGATGGACAAACTTTTAAAGTAAACTTCACCTGTAACTCCGAAAACTTAATCTACACAATAACATGCAATGAATATCAACAACACTACATAGGACAGACGGGTGTTTTCATGACGCAAAAGAACGACGATACATCGCCAACAAATCTGAGACGAGAGCACAAGGAAGATTCCACTAAGTAGTCACATTGCAATCTGTGCGGGACTGGGCTTACCCAATTTTAAAAGAGAGACATGAGCAACCCCCATATAAACTGGATCATTATAGCTAAGGCCAGCATATATAGGAGAGGGGACAGTGAATGTTTTACACATAACAGAGGAAAACTTCTGCCCACTGCGTGCAGAAGCAACAGTTCATAATTCGAAATTTCCAGCATGAACGCCTTCTCACTTTCCCACCTCGGCATTTTTTATACATTCTTCTCTGGATTATATAAATGAACTTTATGCATAAAAGACGCACGCCCCGACACACTTTCGACGGATTAAATATTTCTTATAAGTTACCTTCCAGCTTCGTGTATTCTCATCAAAGATGGAGAGAAGTAACAACGTTCCCAAGTGGCAGGCTCCATAATTGCTGAGATCAATTTACATGAAACAACCTTCTTAACTCACAAATAAAAAAAATATATATTTATCCACCTGTGCGGAGTTGAGCACTCGTTCTCATTGATTGGTATTAGCGTATACATACATACATACATACATACATATATATATATATATATATATATATATATATATATATATATATATATATATATATATATATATATATATATGTGTGTGTGTGTGTGTGTGTGTGTGTACATATATACATATATATATATGTGTGTGTGTACATACACATACACACATATTGTGCACGGAGGCAGGGTAAAATACCAACTGTTTCCTTTTGAAAAACATCTGCTCATTCCATTATTACAATCCAAACAATCCAATATGTAGTTGGTGTCGTTAGTGTATAGAGTTACGCATGAAAGTTGAAAATTCCAGGAATTTTGTTTGCAGAGTTGTATAACAAATCAGAAAGTTGGAAAATTTATTGGTATTACCTAGTCACCGTTACACTTGTTTCATTTGCCAAGAGGAGTTACAGGGTTCTATATGTCTATCTGACATGTAAAATTCTGTGATTTCTATTAGCAAATGAAACATGTGTAACGGTGAATAATACTACCAATAAATTTTCCAACTTCCTGTTATATTGTATATGAGTTTGTGTGTGTGTGTGTGTGTGTGTGAGTGTGTGTGTGTGTGTGTATGTAAATATATGTGTGCGTGTGTGTTTATGTACGTATATGTAGTTAAAGAAAATATGCACATGTACATATCTACAAACGATAAAATATCCTTAGACGTTGAATTAATTTATCGTGTTTTTCGGAAGGAGATCATTACAAGGATATCTTGTCGGACAGATATGGCGGCTTAAATTTCATCTCGCGTGAAACATGGACTTCGGATACAAGACACACATGCACTCTTTAAATAAATATATACATTCATAAGCGTAGAAACGTGTATGTATGTATGTATGTATGTATGTATGTATGCATGTATG
>NC_142929.1:80411110-80423610 GCF_046866305.1 Octopus bimaculoides
TCTTATTTTTCTTTATCTTCCTCTCATTTATCAATTTCCCACCAAATTCTCTATCTACCTGTCTCTAATCCACATTTCTTTATAATGTCTTCTTTGTCTTCCACTTCTCTTTTTTTCTTCCAGCTTGAAAATCAGCAATGAACGAAAAATCTTGAGGTATTAGACTTGATATTTTCTTCGATATTAAGATAAATATATAAAAGATTTCAGAATCAAACAGAAAGCAAGAACAAGCAGCAACAAGCAACAATAGGACTTCATGGAATTAATTCAGCACCGTAAACGTGAAACAAAAGGGTTTTTAACGTTTCGGACAGTCTTCCTTTCTCAAGAAGCTGGCGCAAACTAAAATATTATAGTGTAAACCACATGTGGAAATACTGAATGTCTAAGAGAACAAATATCTAAGAAAAACGGGATTGTTTCGCCAGTCAAGAGAGAAAATGTACTGTATGTGTTCGAGACAGAGAGAGAGAGAGAGAGAGAGAGAGAGAGAGAGAGAGAGAGAGAAAGGAGAGATAAATAGATAGATAGATAGATAGATAGATAGACAGACAGACAGACAAACAGATAGATAGAAAGATAGATAGATAGATACATTTCTTTTATTAGCCACACAGGGCTCAACGAAGATGGGACAAATACAATGTAGAGCTTTTCTTTTTGGGAGGGGGAAAAAAAAGATAGATAGATAAATAGATAGATAGATAAATAGATAGATAGATATATAGATAGATAGACAGACAGACAGACAAACAGATAGATAGAAAGATAGATAGATAGATACATTTCTTTTATTAGCCACACAGGGCTCAACGAAGATGGGACAAATACAATGTAGAGCTTTTCTTTTTGGGAGGGGGAAAAAAAAGATAGATAGATAGATAGATAGACATGTATATGTTTGTATGTATGTACGTGTGTATTACTTTGATATGTATTCTTCGATACGTTTTGATATTCATTTCCTATTATTGCATAGTTATGCATTTGATGCATTTCCTGCTTATATTCAAATTTATAGGGTTCTCCGGTAAACTTAGTGTGAAAATGTACTCGTTGCAGTTGAGGAGAATTATTACATTGCAGGACAAAATGCGTTGCAACGAATAAATTAATAATTTGACCAACAATCCGAGTGGATGTCAATATGGTAAGAATGTGAATATGTGTATGTATGAGTGTGTGTGTGTGCGTGTGTGTATATGTGATGTGTATGCGTGCATGTAACTTATGAGAGCATTCGTTTTCAACTGTTATGCAATTCTACTCTTTTACATCATCATGAACATCGCTATCATCATCATCATCAGTATTTCCATCATTAGCATCGTCACCACCAGCACCACCACCAGCACCACCATCACAATCGTTATCGCCATCGTCATCATTAACATGATTCTCATCATCATTGCCATCAACAACATCGTCAGCGTTATTGACTTCGACGCCCTCGACTTCATCTCGTTCGCAGTCGACCTCTCAAATGTTGTCATAAACGTCTTTATGACAATAAACATTGGCGTCGTCATCATAATCTATGTCATCATAATCTATGGTATCATCGACGTCGTCGTTGTCGTTATCGTCGTCGTCATCATCATCATCATCATCATCATCATCATCATCATCATCTTCATCACTACATTCCTCAGTAACCAGTAATGCAAACAACAGTATCATTACATATAAATAATCTTCCTCAGATCTATTGCCGCCATATTCTAAATCATCATCACTGATTATAGCAATCACTATCATCGCCATTACTATCGTCCTCCTTCTCCGCATCATCTATAATTGTCGTTGTCCATTATCACCGCCACTGCCACCACCGCATTATCACCACCATTACCACCACATTGCCGCCGCCACCACCACCACTACCACCACCATCATCATCAACCTCATCATCGTCACCGCCACCACCATCTTCTCCAGCACCAACACCACCACCACTACCGCCGCCGACACCACCACCACCACCACCACCACCATCATCATCATCATCAGTTTCTTTTCTATTTCCTGTATATACATCTCTCTCAGTATCTATCTATCTATCTATCTATCTATCTATATATATATATATATATATATATATATATATATATATATACATATATATATCTGCACACACACACATACACCCACACACATTAGTGTCGTCGTTTCCCATCAGTTATCTCTCATGTTTTCCCTTTTCTCCCTGTCATGTTTTCAACCCCCTCTACTACATCTAACTCATTTCACACACACACACACAAACACGTTATATTTTTCATCTACTCCCACCTCTCTCTATATATATATATATATCTCTCTATCCCTCCCCATCTCCATTTCTCTCCTTCCTCTCCCTCGTTCATCTGTTTACCTTTCCGCTCACATACCTACCCATACCACTACCCTATGCTAAAACCGTGAGCCCAGTGCAGTGGGCTCCCCCCACCCACCACCAAATACCGATGTTAAATCTCCCTGTCAAACCAAACCTAGAATTAAAAACTAGAAAATTACACGCCATCAACCAGTATACCACATACATCACAGCAAACATACGATCACGGTTTCATATCACGACAGTTCACGTCAAGAAAGAAACTAACACGCTACACAGATACCGCTCGCCATGAAGGTCAACTCACAAAAACACGCTCTCAACCGCCATGTTTTTCTCATATTTTGTTTAGCCTTTTTGAGATTTTTTTCAAAATCTCTTGCTGTCTTCTTTTCTTTTTACCATTCAATTTTTAAATTCTCTTAAAAATTTTCTTATTGTTTCCATCGCTTCCACACACATTATTTCTTTCTTTTCTTTTCTCTCTCTTATTCTCCGCTTTCAATCTCACTTTCTCGTATTCTTTTTCTCGTTCCTTCTCTCATTACTTTCTTCCTCATTTTTTTTCATGGACTCCCTTTCTCCCTCTCTTTCTCTCCTCTTTTTTCCTCTTCCTTTCATCTTCTCGTCCCTTTCCTCTCTTTCCCCATTCTCTCCCTCACTGTCTGTCTACATTCTCCTAATATCTCTCATTCTCTATATTCTCGGTTTTTCAGTTAGTTTACTTGTTTTCTCTGACAATATTTCTTCATTTATTTACTTCGTCCATATTCCAACTCTACATTCTCGAATTCTCCCACACATTCTCTCCTCTCATTTTCCACCCATTTCTTTCTTTCTTTGTGTTTTTGTACGTGTGTACAATATATACATATGTGTGTGTGTGTGTGTGTGTGTGTGAGTGTGTGTGTGTGTGTGCGTGTGTGTGCATTACATATATATATATATATATATATATACATACATACATACATGCATACATACATACATACATATATATACATACATACATACATGCATACATACATGTATATATATATATATATATATATATATATATATATATATATATATATATATATATACATATATATATATATATATATATATATATATATACTTGTACACAAAATGTGTGCGTGTATATGTACACAAGCACGCTCGCACACACACACACATACCCACATGCACACACACATACACACACATACATACACAAACAATTTTCCTATGTCATCTTATATTTTCGTCACATCCTTCATTTTGTATATTTTTTATATTATTCTTCCCAAATTTTCTTTCTTTATTTATCATTCCTTATTTTCCCCAATATATCTTCATTCCTTTCCATATTCCTTCACAACTAATCGTTTATGATTCTATTTCCCCCCTTTCCCCCACTTTTACCCTTTCTTCTTTCCTTTCATTCTATATTTCTTCCTTTCCTTCTTTTCTTTCTTTTCAAGAACTTTCTTTAAATTTTTTATTCTATCTATATACTGTTTTTTCTTGTGTATGTGTGTGTGTGTGTGTGTGTGTGTGTGTGTGTGTGTTACATATGTGTGTGTGTGTCTGTGTAGCTGCATTTCTATCAGTCACAGAACTCCGGCCATGCTGGAGAACTGACTTGATTTACCCGCTGAAATTATTTTTATTATTTATTTATTTTTAGTCGGGTACTTATTCTGTCGTAATTTATTGCCGAACCACTTGGTCATGACATCTTAGAGAAGTCAACATCAGTTGCGAAACTATGGAGAAACCAACACAGACACCCATATGTATAATAATATACATAAATACGTATGTAACGAACAGGAAGTCCAAGAACCTCTACAGATGCAGAGTGCGTTGCACCACGCAGAGCCTTCCAAGATGATTCTATGTCATCACTTACATCAACAGTGTTGAGTGCAATGTCCAACTTGATAGAGAGCTCAGTTTGCTTTTCAAGAGTTTTCAATGCGCTTAGGCACTGATGTGTAGTTTTGTGTGTCTTAGATGGAACGTTGCTTTGCTACGAAGAAGAGAATGGTCAGAGAGATAGCAGGTGTTATGAAAGGAACGTGTAATGTTAAAGTCCCTAATATCTCGTTTCTTAATGATAACATAGTCTATGAGATGTTAATACTTATATCTAGGATGCATCCAGGTCGTCGTACAATTTCGCTGGTGAAAAAAGATATTTGTGAAGCTTAGACTGAATTCCCTGCAGATGTAGAGCACATGCAGACCACTGGATTTCATTCGACCTACACCATGGGATACCTTCACCACGGTTAAGGAGCCCCATCTGTCCCCTAATATATGGAATTAAATGCAGCAAGAAAAATAATTATACACATATACATATGTATATATATATATAAAGAGAAATAAACAAAATAATTAATTAATCTAGTGGAAATCCACAGGAGAGCAATAAAAATAGAAAATTAAGGAGTTATCTCCCCTATAATAACAAAGACGAAAGCTAACGAGATCCTAAAGACCTAATAATAGTTATGTATGTGTTTTTTCGTGTTTTGTTCGAAAGGTAACCACTCCTGAAGAAGTGCCAAATGTCTAAATCCAATAGACCAGTCACTGGATAAGTTTGGCACAGAAATGTTAACATAGAGTGGTGAATAAATCGATATATCGAATTTGAAGTCTCTGTCTCTTTTGAATATGAAAATTTAAAAGTTTAAAAACCTTATAATATAAATATAAACTGTGAGAACGACCCTTAAGGAATCTAGTTAATGATCTCCTAAGGTAAGTTCTTATGCTATATTGGTAACGGTTGCTACATCCTCTGGGAAAATTATTATATATATATATATATATATATATATATGATCAGCCATTATTATGATTGACCGTTGACTGGACACTATTCAATTTTTTTTCTCCGTGTTTTTCTCCTTGTCTCCGTATTCTTTCTGTTGAAGAGCGTAGCTCAAAACGTCAAGGACTTTCCGTATTCCCGAGCGTCATACTAATACATCCTGTCCTCGTCTGTTGTTGTTTTTTCGTATATTCTCCCATATATATGTATATATATATATATATATATATATATATATATATATATATATATATATATATATATATATATATATATAACGTTGACCACTAACGTGGACATTCAAATGTGCTAGAAATAGATCACATCTTGTGTCTATTAAGACCTAAATTGTTCTCAACCCTATTTTATATATATATATATATATACATATATACACACATACACACACACATATGTATATATACATACATGCATATATACATATACACAGACTCATATACATGTGTGTGTATGTGTGTGTGCTTGTATGCTTGTATATATACATGTAAGACGGACTTCCACACCGTTTAACTTATAAGCTATTGGCTGAACCATGGTCATAGTATAACACAAATGCCGTGCAAAGGGACCGAACTGGAAATCACGTGGTTGCAAAGTGGACTTCTTAACACATAGCAGTGCCTACATCTCAAACTATAGGCGAAGTGCTCTCATTCATTTCGTTAATGAAATTCTTTCGTTTACTTCTTTACCTATTCATTCTATCCTCTCATCAGTCTTTTTTCATTTATTTCAAATTACCCTGCCTCCCACTAGAAGCTCTCTTACATTTACCCTCCTTCTTTCTTTCTTTTCTTCATTTTAACTCTTCCTTCCTTAATATATTTCATTCTTTCAACTAATTAAGAATATTTAAAATTCATTAATTCAAACATTTCTTTTTGTTGTTTTTCTTTATCGTTTTCACTTTAATTGCGGTGGACGTAGCTGTGTGACAAGGTTACCACACGACCAAGGAAAACTGAGAGACCAGTTGCCCATATCTTGTCACTTTTCTTGCGAATTATCTGTAATTAAAAGACTTAGCTGTGGACGATTGAATTCGATTATCTATTCATTAATTGTTTCAAATTTTGGCACAAAGCCAGCAATTATGAGGGGTGGGGCCATATCTATTACATCGACCGCAGTGCTCAAATAGTTTTTATTTTATTTACCCCGAAAGGATGAAAAGCAAAGTTGACAACGGTCGGAAGTCATTTTGCTAAGCATTTTCGTTTGGCGTGCTAATGATTCTTCCTTCAATTCTCAATTGATGTGAATTATCTGTAGCTCATGAGGTTAGCTGTGGTCAGTTAATTCTACTAGCTCTCAGTTAGAGTGAATTATACGGCAATAATGGAATCCATCTTGTTCTTATTTAGCACGGAATAATTAATATTTAACTATGAACAATTAAATCAACCTAGCTCCCAGTTAGTGCGAATTATCAATAATCAGTAGACTTATCTCTGAACTAACTTACATTTTAATAAGTGCGAATTAGTAATGGGTAATAGAAATAACTTTCAACTTACTCATCACTCGATTAATGCGAATTATCTGGAGGCAGTATAATTAACTCTGAACAATTGAATCCACCTATTTGACAACGAATACTCATTATCTATGGGTAGTGGACTTAACTCAGTAAATTTTCCTATCAACAATGTATTTGACTATGATACACAAATGTCTGTTTTAATTTAATACTGCTTCTATTGCATATTATGGATCTTTATTCAACCGGGCGGCTTTTCGCAACACCTCTGACGGTTTATTCATTGTTATCAGTAGCGTCAAATTTCGTCTAAGCATTTTAAGTAAACATTTTTCATAACTCACAATGAGGCAGAATTGCATTTCGTATGCTATGTAGCCGCTGCTGAGATGATCTTCGTCTGCTTCCTGTGTTTTTAAACACAACACGTTCATAAAAGATGTTATCTCTGGAAAAATACTACTGTAAGTTTGCCTTTCAGTGATGTATTTACATTAAATATGACACACAGATGGAGACATGTGCACACACACACACACGCACACACACACACACACACACACACACACACACACACACGTATGTATTCATGTACGTGTGTTGTATGTATGTATGCATGTATACATATTTGGTGCAAAGTTCTAAAAACATGTAGCCGAGTTGACAGAACAACAAACATGGTTTCCTGAGCGTAAACTTAAGTTTTACGTACATGAAAATTAAAAGAATCATTAACGTTTCTAGTCTACAGATGAGAGATAAAAACGGAGAGAAAAAAAACTCATGTCTGAATAAAACGGCCAAGGCATGCGGAAACGACCGGAAGCAGAAGAAGTTGATTGGCTAGAGGCGTGGGTAGTAAAGGAGACAACAGAGACCTGGTATATACAAGGGTTTTCTTCGTATATATACATATATATACATATATATATGTGTGTGTGTGTGGAGAAAGAGAGAGAGAGAGAGAGAGAGAGAGAGAGAGAGAGAGAGAGAGAGAGAGAGAGAGAGAGAGATAGAGGGAGGAAGAGCGAAGGAGAGAGATTTTAGTTGAGTATTCTTTGCGCCCTATTAAAATTTCTTTTCTATATCTTTTTGTTTGTTTCGATAACAAGCTCTAGACAGCAATGAGTAAATAAATATTAAAATAAATGATTGAATAACTAAATAAATAAGTTCTATATTTAAAAGATGAGGAATTATGTACATTATTTTACATTATTTACAATTGACGGATATTTGTCCTCATCATGTTTGTTGTTAACACAACGTTTCGGATGATATACCCTCCAGTCTTCATCAGGTGTCTTGGGGAAATTTCGAACCTGGGTTCTCATTCCTAAGGTATTTTTCGATGTTGCTATTATTATTATTATTATTATTCAGGCCACTGCCTGGAATCGAACTCGGAATCTTATACTTAGTAGCTGGCGTTCTTAACCACTACGCCATGTAAATAAATAAACGCTGGGAAATCTAGAGAGTAATGCGGTTTCAATTTTTGGTTGAAGCTGTTAAATTTTACTTACGATCTTAATTCTCTTGGACCAATGAAATAATGTCACAACATACTTTTTTTGCTCGCTCAGGAAAAAATATAAGGCTTTGTTCCAAGACAAAAGAAACCGATATTGAAAAATATATATATATTTCCAATTTCCTTCCTTTTTCGCCGTTGCCATCTTCTATTTCTTTCATTCTTCAATTATTCCTTTCTTCATTACTCAAAAAAAAAGTAATCTTTTAGTTTCTTTTCTTTTATATTTGTTCCCAACATCCTTTTTTTTTTAAGAATCCTCCTTTCATTTCTATTCCTGCTTTTATATTCTTTCTCTTTGTGCCAATATTTCTATATTTACAATCGTAGAAATCAATAGAATATTAGTAATGTCGGATGTTAGAAATAAACATTTCTATATTTATAGTAGTGATCACGTGGTAAAGTTGCCAGTAAACCCCCGCTAATTCGAAAATACCTCGTGATTTCGATTCCCGACTGAATGTAGCTCTTCACTTTTGTCGCAAGTTCTTTGCAGAAAAAGTCCGTTTATTACAACATACAATTTAATTTTTTTTTTTTTTTTCGACAACGAAAATAAAAATATTTTCCGCCGAATTCTACACAAACCATAAACATCCGCCTAAAATGGCGAACGGCGATATGTGAACAACACACAGAGAATGATACGCACACGCACGAACATATAAGCATGTACGCAGGCGCGCGCGCACACACACGTCTATGTATGTGTGCTTGTGTGTTTGTAGGTACGTATGTATGCATATATGTACGCATGTTTATATGTGTGCGAATGTGTATACGTATGTATATGTGCATCTCTAAAGGCGGGTATGCAAGTAAGTGTAAGTTATTTGTATGCTTGCTTATATGTGTATATATGTGAATGTAGTGAAGGCGCGTGGCTTAGTGGTTAGGGTATTCGGCTCACGATCGTAAGGTCATGAATTCAATTCCCGGCGTCGCGTTGTCCTTGAGCAAGACACTTTATTCCCCGTTGCTCCAGTTCAATCAGCTGGCAAAAATGAGTTGTACCTGTATTTCAAGAGGCCAGCCTTGTCACACTCTGTATTACGCTGAATTTCCCTGAGCACTACGTTAAGGGTACATGTGTCTGTGGAGTACTCAGCCACTTGCACACTAATTTAACAAGCAGGCGGTTCGGTTGATCGGATCAGCTGGAATCATCGTCGTCTTAACTGACGGAGTGTCATATGTGCATGTATACGTAACTGTCTGCCTCTATATATGTATGTATGTATATATGAATGTATGTATGTATGTATGCATGCATGCATGTATGCATGTATGTATGCACGCACCTATGTATGTATGCATGTGTGTATACATGCATATGTGTATGTATGCATGTGTGTATGTATGCATGTGTGTATGTTTGTATGAGACTATACAGTACATATATGTATGCAGAAAGGTATGCATGTGTGTGTCCAGGCATGTATGTGTATATATTGGGTCATCTCATAAATAATGCTGACTTTTTCAATTGCATGAACTAAAAGTCAAAGGGAGACGGGATAAACTACGTGCATCCACGTGCTATAAAGGCAGTTAGTAATTTTACCTTGTACTTATTCTTAGTGCAACTTTTGAAGAGTGCAGTTCGATTTTAACAGTTTATTTTTTCAAAACTATAATGGAAGTGACAAGGGAGCATATTCAGCACATTTTGCTTTCTGAGTTCAATAAAGGCAACAGCACAATGGAAAGTGTGAGGAATATCAATGCAGTATATGGAGATTGGACAATAAGCGTAAGCCAGTGTCAACGGTGTTTCCAGTAATTCTGAGCCGGAAACTACAACCTAGAAGACGACCCTCGTCCTGGAAGATCTGTAGAACTCAACGAGGATGTCCTGCAAACCCTGGTCGAACAAAATCCCATCGAAACTGTTGAGGAACTAGCAGAGAAGCTTGGATTCGGTTATTCAACCAGTCATTCAAGCAAGCACCAGAAGAAAAACGACCATCTTTAGTTTCAAGACGAAAAGTGTTATTCCAACAGGATAATGCTTGGCCACATACAGCAAGGATGACATTCCAAAGGCTGGAGCAGTTTGAATGGGAAACACTCCCTCCGCCAGACCCTCCGTTGTCTCCGTCGATCAAAAGACTTTAACTAACCCTGGGCTATAATAGAAGATACTTTGCGCAAAATGTTGCGGTGTGAGTTCGAACTCAAATCTTCGCAGTTGTGAAACGAAAAAGTCTAAATGATACAGCCGTTCTCACGCTCATTTTTTACATTCTACTTTCTATTCGGCGATTTCACATCGCTCCGGGGCAAACGCTAACTGGAGACCTCCCGGTTTATCCACTCAGTCACACCATTTCATTACAAACTTGAGGATTTTAGACAAAGAGATCAATAACTACTTCAATTAATTAAGAGTTCTGAGTTCAAATTCCGCCAGGGTTAGTTTCCATTTAATTCTCACATCCAACACCTTCACTACAACCGATGGTGGAGGAGAGATCGATAAAGTAAATTCCATGTTTCGTACTGGATCGATATAATTGTTCATAACCGCACCGTTCAGTGGCTTCGCAATCAATGTATGTAAGTCAATATTCAATCACTTAATAGTCTAGGGTCAAGATGAAATGGAAGAATTGTTAGGACGCCGGGCAAAATGCTTAGCAGCGTTTCGCCCGTCTTTATGGTTTGAATTCAAATGTCACAGAGGCCGACTTTGCCTTTCATCCCTTGAGGGGTAAATAGAATAAGTAGCAATTGAGTAGTGGGCTCTATGTAACTGACTTACCCCTCCTCCGAAATTCCTGGCAAATTCTTGACCCTACATTCTATCCTTCTGAGGTCAATATGCAAAGTACCAGTTGCCATTATTGTTATTATTTAGCCGTAGGTAATCTTTGATCAAGCAAACTTAGGATCAAAAGACTTTTCTGTCATGTCCCTCCTGTCATTTTTCTATATCAAGGACTAGATTGTCAAATGTTTCCTTTCTTGTTGAAGACAGAGCCATAAGATTTAAGGGAGATTTCGTTGTTATCTTTCGCATGTCGAGCGATAGAATTCCAGCCATATTGGGGTTAAATTCAGTTTTCCACATCTCCCCTTCGGCTATCGGTTGTTGGAATCGTGACATCTTGTCGTAGGGAGGACATCTTGAAAGATTCAACCCTAAATTTTGTATTCAATAAATTAAGGTCTGATTTATTCGATGTTTTTATTGATATTTCGGGTTGATGTTGCTGTTGTTGGCGTTGCTGTTTTAGTTCTTGTTGATCGATCAACGTTGATCTAACCGTTACATCTTGTCTATTTTGTTTCTTTTTAAGTTCAGCAGTACTTCCAACAACATAGTCTAAGTACTTCTTATTTTAGAATGACAGTGCAGAGTTTGAGGGAAATTTGTCGGTTATTTCTAGCTCCTCAACAGCATATAAGCTCTTTTGTTCACTCTAACCATGTGAGAAATCAATTTTTACTTCGATCTCTCAATTTTCTGGGTTAAAAATTCCTGCAATGATATTGAATCTACTTTCCATTGTTCTCAGTAAAGTGAGGGTAGCCATTGTAGGGTCGTTTTAACAGTATTATAGTCACCCCACCCCGTAGGATAAAGCAATGCACTGGAGCCGATGTAACCATTTAACTCCTAGACTCTTGGGTCTTCTGAGCGACTCTCCAGTGTGCATAGGCTTTAACAAAGCATCGGATCACCGCTCAAAGGCGGCAACAGAGATTGATCAAATGAATACCAGTCATTAACTGAGGTTTAGTTTTTCTAGCTTTATTCCATAATTCATCACGTATGGGTGGATAGCTTTAGACTTAGATCTCTCATGAGCTCAAGGACCTATAAGGACTACATTGTCTATATCAGAAAACTAGATGGTAAAATGTATCCTTCTTTACTGAAGATAGAGGCGTATGTTTTAAGGGAGATTTCGTTATCTTTCGCATGTCGAGCGACAAAGTCCAGTCATAT
This sequence comes from Octopus bimaculoides, assembly GCF_046866305.1. NCBI lineage: Eukaryota > Metazoa > Mollusca > Cephalopoda > Octopoda > Octopodidae > Octopus > Octopus bimaculoides. The sequence continues at coordinate 80,423,275 of NC_142929.1, forward strand.
TAGAGTTCAAGTCAGTATAAATGACTGAGATTACAATACTCCCCACCCCCACCTTATCTCGACGGGGTGCCGGTCCAAATGCAGGATTTATTTCCCAGTTATTACTGGAACTCATTTACAGCTGAATGAACTGCAGCAAAGTGAAATGAAATATTTTGCTCAAGAACACAAGACACTGCCCGGTGCAGCGATCGGAACCATGATCTTACGCTGATCATGAGTACAGCTCCTTTACCTTAATGCCACGCATCTTCACAAAAAGGAATGGTTAAAATATATTCGTTAACAAACGATAAGCTACATTTTCTCGCCGAAATAGCCATGTTTAAGTTACTA
>NC_142929.1:80428610-80446110 GCF_046866305.1 Octopus bimaculoides
GTGCGTGTGTGTGTGTGTGTGTGTGTGTGTGTGTGTGTTTGTGTCTGTCTGTGTATCTGCCTTTCCGTGTGTGCGATTGTGTATGTGTACTTTTATGCGTGTGTACTGTATGTGTGTGTGCTTGCGTATGATAGTATATGTGTATGTAAGTGTGATTGTGTGCGTAGGGTTGTGGTTTGTATTCATGTGCATGCGTTTGCGTGTTTGATGGTATGTGAGCTGAGTGAAGGTTTGTGTGTGCGTATATGTGTTTGTGTCTGTGTTAGACTACATTAATAGACATATACTGACCATTAATGACATGTTGTACCATTGCAACAAAGTTTTCTAACTGCGTATTTGCTTTAGTAACAACTGACGCCATTGCTGCTACTGCTGCTGCTGTTGTTGTTATTATTATTTCGTTTGATTCAGTTTCGTTCTTATGCCTGGTAGGATTTATATGAGTAGCGGGTTACTACCTGTAAATTTAGGTATCCACAAGATTTCAGTAATCTTTCAAGTGCTTTGAACTCTCCTGACAATCCTTGCTGTCTCTAAGAGACAAACTTTCTATAGGAGCTCTACAGGACATTCTAGTCCAATCTCCTTCAGCCATTCGTCTATATCTTTGCTTACTGTTCCTAACGCATCAGTTATTATAGGTACGACATTGACAGTTCTCATACTCCAAATTCTTCTTATTTCAAATTTTAAGGGATTATATCTTTTTTTTTTTTTGTACTCTTTCGTGCTCTTTCAACTCGCTGATTGTGCCATGTTGTTTCCCGCTTCAAATCCCCATTTCTGGCAAAGTTTCCAGTGTAAATCTTTTGCAGCCTGGTCATGTCTCCATTTCTTATATTCTTCTTGTGCCAACTTGGAGCATTCTGTCACAATGTGTGTCACTGTCTCATTTCAAGTTCCATAGGTTCTACATTTTTCTGACACATTTTCTCCAGTTATAAGTTTCTCAAGTTGTTTCTTTTTATCGCTTGATCTTGGGCTGCTACAATGATGCTCTGTTTCTTTTTTGAATTGCCTCTTTCTTTCACCAGGTTCAGGATTTTCTCCCACAGCTTCAGTGGCTCTCCATAATTGACCATGCAGACGTTTCTCTTCGGTCTCTCTGGCGTGCTCTCTTTGTATTTCATGCTTGTCCTTTTCTCCTATTACACGATTCATCATTTGTTCTTTCTTAACTGCCTTTAGTAGATTATCTGTGCTGTTCTGCAAATACTCCACTGGACTTTTTCTTTCCACCTGTTCATATTCTACTGCTATTAAGACTCTTCCACCCTAGTCTCTCTTCAAGTACAACTGGTTGATAACAGCTTTCGGATGGTGAGCTCCATACATCTCCAGCAACTTCCTAGCTTTCCTGTTAAGTTTCTTTATTTAATTTCTGGTCCAGTCTATTATTCCAACTCCATATCTGATTAAGAGTACTGCTCTTGAATTTATTGCTTCAATAAGATTTTTTTGAATTCAGCTTTGGCTGCAATAATTTTCTCACTCTCCTTATGTACTCCCCACTGGTTATTTGTTAAGAGCATAATCACTGGTGATGATAAGAGGTGGTGGAAAGAGACAGTGTAGTGTCACATTCTCTCGACAACAATGACAACCAATGAAAATAGAGTCGTTTAGATCAACCATTGTGGTTGTTATAGTAACTAAAAGCCAAAACAATCAGCACAACAGCTACAACAACAATAGCTACAAGCACGAATCTTTTGGACTGAAAACTGAGAAGAACCTGCCCATTGCAATGGTTGCCAGCCAATAGATCCAGCATTCACTTGAGTGCAAAGACGATACCATCCAGAAATTCAAAGATAATGTTGTGTGCTGTGGGAATTCTGACATTAAATGAAGAACCCTGCTGTACAAATGAATCAGTTGCAAGTATGGAAAAGTACAAAGAATATTTCAGTTGCAAGTATGAAAAATATCTGAGCTCAGAATGTGCCGAATGAGGGAAATCATGAGACAATGATGTAAATCTTATACAGTGAACAGAAAATTTGAAAAGGGTTGCGACATTGATAGATACCTTCGTGCTTTGTTTCACTTGCACTCTATAAGGGACAGCACGTCTAGGATATCAGACCAAAGTAAGTGACCCGCTAATATTTTTTAAATTCTTTTCTGTCTAATATGACCATACAGAGAATAGGGTACATGAAATACGCGTGGCCCAGATGTCGGAACATCAACAAAACCAGAGTTTTTGTGATTTTCGCGTGCAGCCTTCTACTGGCCAACTACAGTGCTTTCGCCAAATTCTGTTTGTTCGAATCACATAGAAATGACAGTGTTATTCTGTAAAGAGCTGGATATGGAGATGAATTCAATCTTGCTGAACCTAAACTGTATGTTGTTACTCCTGGACGTGAGAAGCAGTGGTGTAGAGTCTCTAAACTGTACTGTCTCTAAACTGGTGGTCATTTACGTCAATTCTTCAACGTAAAGCATGAAAGTAGTCTTTTTAGTGAAGCACACATATGCGCCATCCCAAACAGTTCTATCCCAGAGAAGCTCTATGATATACGATATGCCAAAAAGATTATTGGGTGAGAAACCTGACATGAGAAAGGCCCTGATCATCTTAGATCAATCGAAAACTTTCGATAGGATCGACTACCAATACTTGGCAGCTCTGTCCTTACAGCAGTCGGTTTCGGTCTTGTCTTCAGGAGCTGGATCACTGCAATTTTCAACGACATGGGCTCGAAGGTTACAGTGAATGGCCACCTGACGGAACCATTCAATATCATATGCCCACTCTGTTAATGTTCCCTTTCATTTTTTTCGGTATGTTCTGATCCTGTATCCGGTGCAAACCGGAGTCGTTGGGAGGAGGGGGTGGATTCCATGCGAAATAGGATGTGTGTGATCTGTCTTGGCATATGTATACCAAGTCACTGTAATAGGGTCGGACACCAGAGGTGATAAGCGCTACTCTAATGCACTACGAGGTGGTGACAGGAGCAAAAATCAACCAGGGAATGTTGCTGGGCCTGCAGCTCGGCAACTGGATATGGGGCAGGTCTATGCCGTTCAACAACGTTGTAGGCCAGAAATTGCCCGAGAGAAAGCTATCCAAGGCCAGGCAAGTGACAAACGGCTCCATTGATTCTGTCATCTATTATCGCTTGATCGTCGTGCCTTGTCCAGATTCACGTTTTACTTAGACTGAAGTGTTTGCTTTTCCACTTTCAGTGAAAGAGAGATGAGTTCAACAACTGGCCGGGTGCTCCATTTGATGCAAACACCAACTGAGAGGATGACTAAGCATACCATGGCTGACGATGGGCTTTGCTTGAGAAGGACAGGCAGTGTTTATCTGCCCGGTGGCTTTGGCGAAAGAGGATGCGTGGCAGAAAAGCTTGAAAGGACTAGAGATAGACTCTTTTCCTCTTGATCAAGCCCTCATGCATGGCAAAAATGGTCTGAATAATCTGGCTTACACTAAGTATGCACCTAGAAGTTTGAGAAAGACGACTGGGAGATGTCACTTGCTTTAGTGGTCAGCGTAACCGTTGTGTTGTAAGGTTTTTGCAAGTAACCCACGAAGTCTCATCCTTTTGAGGAAATCTGCTTCATTATTTCTTTTTTCGTTTTTTGGTTATTTCCTTTACTCTTTTACTTGTTTCAGTCATTTGACTGCAGCCATGCTGGAGCACCGCCTTTAGTCGAGCAAATCGACCCCGGAGCTTATTCTTTGTAAGCCTAGTACTTATTCTATCGGTCTGTTTTGCCGAACCGCTAAGTGACGGGGACACAAACACACCAGCATCGGTTGTCAAGCAATGCTAGGCGGACAAACACAAACACACACATACACACACACATATATATATATATAGATATATACGACGGGCTTCTTTCAGTTTCCGTCTACCAAATCCACTCACAAGGCTTTGGTCGGCCCGAAGACACTTGCCCAAGGTGCCACGCAGTGGGACTGAACCCGGGACCATGTGGTCGGTAAGCAAGCTACTTACCATACAGCCACTCCTGCGCCTTTGTTAATATTTATTATTTTTTTTTTATGTAATCACACACTGTGACGTTTTGTGCCATCCTCGATATTTTCGTCAACACTTGGGCTTAATAAACAAAACGTTATTAATAATGATGATGACGACGATGTTGTTGATGTTATTGCCGACAGTTTTCTATTGTTCTTCTCAGCGTTGCTGCAAGGCTTTTGCTTTTATTTTCGTTTTTCTTCCCATTTTCCATTGTTGTTGTTGCTGTTGTTGTTGTTGAACTTCATTTTTTTTTTCTTCTTTTCGTTCTAACTAATGGTACTGACGGTGGAATTATTCCTCTTACTGCTGCAGCTGTTAATATTCTAATGACTATCACTGCTGCTGATGCCGTTGCTGCCGCTGCCGCTGTTGCCGCTGCTGCTGCTGTTGCCGCTGCTGCTGCTCAGATGGAGTGTTTTATTGCTGCCTTCATTCACATCTCTCATTTCTAACACCGTTGACGCTCTTTCGGCTGTCTCTCTCCCTCTCTCTCTCTCCCCGCCCCTCTCTCTGTTCCTCTCTTTTCCTTTCTCTCTCTTTCTCCCCCCCTCTCTCTCTCTCTCTCTCTCTCTCTCCTTTCTTTTATTGTTATTTTGAATCTGTTATTTTTTCGTTATATTTCTGCCATATTATTTTTTCCGCCACCATTACTATTAACGTTAAACTTGCTGTCTTCGTTGCCGTAAGTTTAGATTTGTGATAATTGCTGTTCGTGCTACTGCTGCTGGTGCTGGTGCAGGTGCAGCTGCTGTTAATGGTGACAGAGATGGTGCAGCTGCTGTTGTTGGTGTTGGTGCAATCAGATGATGTGGTCGAGGGTAGAAGGCAGAGGGGAAGAGGAAACAATGGCAGGATGTTGATAATGGTAACGGTGGTTGTAGTAGTGACGGCCATGATGATGATGATGATGATGATGATGATGATGATGATGATGATGATGACGACGACGATGATGATGATGATGATGATGATGATGATGATGATGACGAGGACGACGACGACGACGATGATGATGATGATGATGATGATGATGATGATGATGGTGATGAATAAGGCTGTTGTTAGTGCTATCAGATGAGAGTGGATGAGGAGAAGGTGGGGTAACACTAGCAGAGTGTGATGGCGATGATGACAACAACGATTAAGACGACGACGGCAATAGCGACGACAATGATATTGATGATGATGATGATGATGATGGAATGAGAGAATCACTGCACACGACGCTAGCGTTGAATCTGATGTTGCTGCTGATGCTGCGGTTGTCGGTTCGCAGTTATTGCTGCTGGTGATTGTGGCCGTGGATGGTGTGGTCGTGGAAGGAGCGGGGTGAGATGGGGATTGTTTGGATGTTGAAGTTTTACGATTAGGATGGCGGCTCTGGTGGTGATGGTGATGATGATGATAATGATGACGATGGAATGACAATCGTGTGAAGAATACAGATTGAGAGGGAACCTCACAACTGTAACCGCCATTCACCACAGCCACGAGACATACCACAATTACTGACAAAAGCAGCCACAACCACTAATACCATCATCAAATATGTATATCTCCTCCTCCCTTTCTTTTCCGTCTACCACTTCGACAAACAACAACAATAATGGTTTCAAATTTTAGCACAAGACCAGCAGGTTTGGAGGAGGAGCTAAATCGATTGAATCGACCGCGGTGTTTAACTGGTATTTCATTCATCGACCCCAAATGGGTGAAAAGCAAAGGCGACATCAGCGGAATTTGAAATCAGAACGTAAAGACGGATGAAATGCTGTTAAGCACTTTGTCTAGCGAGTTACTCTTCTATTAGCTCAGCGGCTTAATAATGATAATAATAATAATAATAATAATAATAATAATAATAATAATAATAATAATAATAACAATAATAATAATGATAATAATAATAATAATAAACACACAAGATAAAACACACAATGAAAAGGCCCCTTGGATTGATAGAATATCTACAGACCTAGACTCCTTAGAGGAGCAAAAGTGGGAGGGGGTCAAGGTAGAAGATATATGATCTGCTCTCAGGAGGTCAAGCAAATGGAAGTCTCCAGGAAAGGATAAAATTCCTAACTTCTGGTTGAATGCCTTCCCAGAAAGCCATGAACTGCTAACAAGACTTTACAACGATGTTTTGCAAAATCCTAGTCTGATGCCCTCTTGGCTAGTTAATAGTTTAACATTCCTGCTTCCAAAAAATGAGGAAACAAACGAACCAAAAAATTATCGCCCCATAACCTGCTTAACAACAATGTATAAGACGCTAACATCTGTCCTAACCGAGTACACCTATAGTTTTTTAATAGAAAGTAGCATATTCCCTAATGAGCAAAAGGGATGTAAATGTGGATCTTATGGTTGTAAAGATCAGCTACTCATCAATAAGATGATCTTAGAAGATTGTCACAAGCGACACAAAAACTTGTCAATAGCCTGGATAGACTATAAAAAGGCCTTTGATAGCCTACCACATAACTGGATTAGGAAATGTCTGGAAATGTATAAAATAGCTCCTACTCTGCGAAACTTTTTATCTGTAAGTATGAGATCATGGAGAACCACATTGATGTTGAACAATGACAATGAATCTCTAAATGCTGGAGATGTAAGAATTTCATGTGGCATTTTCCAGGGTGACTCACTATCACCACTCCTCTTCTGTCTAGGCCTAATACCGCTCTCAAAATTGCTCAATGATGCACAGTATGGTTATAAAATATTTGATAAAAATATAAATCATCTCATTTACATGGATGATTTAAAGCTTTTTGCAAAAAATGACCAACAACTCAAAGGCCTACTAGCGATTGTTAAACAATTCAGTGATGACATCAGGATGCAATTTGGCCTTGATAAATGTGCAAAAGCTACTTTTATCAAAGGAAAAATGACAAATACATCTAATGTGGACCTTGACCAGTAAAATGTCATAAAAGAGTTAGAACCAGCGGAGAGCTACAAATACCTAGGGGTAATTGAAGGGGACAATATCAAGCACTCAGTGATGAGGGAAAGGATCAGAAGAGAATGTTATCGCAGGGTGAGAGCAATACTGAAGACAGAGCTGAACGCGAGAAACAGGATCGAAGCGATCAATGCTCTAGCCATACCAGTCGTGACTTACAGTTTCAACATCGTTAACTGGTCAATTACTGAAATATGTAATGTTGACAGAAAAATACGAAACCTGTAGACAATGCATAGAATGCACCACCCTAAGGCAGATATAGAACGTCTTTATCTGCCAAGAAAAGAGGGAGGCCGAGGACTTCTACAGCTGGCATTATCAATGAAGGTAGCCACAATTGGCCTAGACACCTATCTGAAAAACTCTGAGGACTGGATGCTAAAACTTGTCTTAAAATATGAAAGCAAGAAAGCATCTTACTCAGTAACAAAACAGGCAAAGGAATATCTAAGTGAATTCCAATTGCAACAAATTCAAGAATTAGACGAACTAGAAACACCCGCAGAGAAAGCTAAGCGCTTGAAAACCCGTGCTAAAATTGCTGCCTTAGCTAATATGACTGAAAAATGGCATGGAAAACCTCTCAATGGAAAATACCCAAAGAGAGCGAATAATGCAGATATTGACAAAGCCCTTACCCACCAATGGTTAATGGCCTCTGGCTTGAAATCAGAAACAGAGGGGTTTATCATAGCAGCCCAAGATCAATGCCTACCTAAAAGAACTACCAGGCCAACATATTAAAGAACGGTAGCTCCCCATTATGTCGTATATGCCAACAACAAAATGAGACCATCGATCATGTTGTCTCCATGTGCAGTCTGCTTGCGCCTACAGAGTATCTCAACAGGCATGATAGAGCTGCACAATATATTCACTGGGTAATATGCAAAAACCTGGACTTGCCCCATGATAAAAACTGGTGGAAACACAAACCACCCCCAGTACTTGAAAATGATCACATTGCACACCTCTGGAACTTCACCATTCAAACTGACAGAAAGATAGACGCAAATAGGCCAGACATCATACTGAAAGACTTCAGACAAAAATCATGCCTCCTCATTGATATGACTGTCCCAATCGATATAAACGTATCTGTCAAGACCTACCAAAAACTGAGCAAATATAAAGATCTTGAAATAGAAATTAGCAAAATGTGGAATCTGAAGACGAAAACAATACCTATTGTCATAGGTGCCCTGGGAATGACAGCGAAACGGGCTGATTACTACCTAACTCAGATACCAGGAAACCCCAAAATGGCTGAAGTTCAAAAGATAGTGCTCATAGGAACTGCCCATATCCGACGTAAAATACTGTCTATGTGATTACAAATTTTAAAGCAACCACATAATTTTCTTATGGTTTCTTAAACATTCACTTGAACAAAACTGTACAAATCCAAATATATGGTACCCTAGGCATAACACCTACATGAACTTCTAAGTTGTTGTCTCTTGAGGTCTCTGGGTGAGACTTGGATCCAACTTGTACAAATGCAAAACAAAAGTCAAACATAAAATAATAATAATAATAATAATAATAATAATAATAATAATAATAATAATTATTATTATTATTATTATTATTATTATAACAATAATAATAATAAGACACCGGGGAAGTGAGAAGACACCGGGGAAGTGGAGAAGACACCGGGGAAGTTTAACATGTAAGTACGATAAATCACTGCTCCGAAACTTATCCAAAAACATTGGAAATAAAGACATCGCATGGAGCCAAAAAATAGCTGACAAAGGGTTGGACTATATCCGAGTAAGTAATACTCATTGAAATTTATCTCTATTTTTCCAAATATAATGATGTATTTTAACTTGATACCTCAACTACCCGCACAGCGATCGTAAACACACGTGTTACATCAAAACCAAACCATCTTCGAACCCCAAAACACCATGTACAAAAAAATTACAAACAGATTAAATAATACCGGTATTATTCCACCCAAGAATAACAACCAAGAAGTACGTACTGTAAGCTTGTTACGAAAAAAGTACGAAGATATGAACGTGCAAAACAATCTGACAACAGAAATAAATGAACCGGTGCCCTACGAAAACGATGACCGTCAAAATAAAGGGCCGGATGTTGTTCCTCATGTCCCGCAAACAAAACCAAAACGGCATAAATGGACACGTGAGGAACACATTTCGATCCTACACGCCTATTTCACAGCAGTGCTCTACCCAAAAAACGAAAACGCAACAACACATACATATAAAATATGGAAAAAAATAATGTAAATATAGACCTCGATAAAACCATGAACCCGAACAAACTAGCTAACATAAGAAGATATATTCTAAAAGCAAAAAAATATCAGAAATAGAAATAGAACAATTGAAATAAAAAATACATCAGGAAAATCTAGATAGTAGACACACAGCAATGCCAAATAATAATATAAACACTGAGATAGCAAAACACGAGGACAAACGTAACATTTCCGGCAAAAACGAAGTAAACAAAAAACAACAAACCCAGACCGTAGAGATGTATAAGAGTGTACAAAAAGCACCAATCCAGTACACCACAGACAAACATATGAATGAAAAGGAAGGCAAAACAAATATAAAGCCTGGAAATAACGATGGGAAACCTAATAATTACGATACTATGAAAATGAAAATAACCGAAGAACTGAAAACCACAGATCTTAGAATGGACCACAGATTATATCTCCCCAAAATCAAAATGGACAATAAAACAACATCAATAATAAATAGCATAAACCTGGCCGTCACGGAACTAACAACCACAGAAACAACAGGCAATATCACTGAGCTAAATGGCATAATATATGCGGCAGCCACTGCAGCCACAAAAGAAGCAGGATACTCACTCAAACCCATCCGAACAGGAGATCTACCACCCAAACAGACCTTGTGGATAAATAACATCCAGAACAAAATTTAAAAAAAGAGAAAAGATTTATCGATTCTCAACAAAATTAGTAGACAATCAACACAACTAAGTAACAAGAAGAAAACAAAAATACTGTACAAATACAGCATTACAGAAAAAGACTTACCTGAGGCAAAAGAAAAACTAAAGCAACACATCCTTGCCAAAGCACAAAGGATCCGCCGGTATGAGAAACGCCAACGTTTCTTTGAACAAAACAAACAGTTCAAATCCAACCCAAAAAAACTCTACCAAGAACTGGGTAGAAATAAAATAGACATTACTTCAGCACCAACAGCAGAAGAACTAGAGAAATTCTGGAAACAAATATGGTCGGCGAAGCAACAACCCCAGAAAAGGACCATTAAAACAACGAACTTAGCACCTGAGCAACTCTGGGCCCCTATAACAACTGAAGAGGTCACCCAGACACTGCAAAGACTAAGCAACTGGAAGGCACCTGGACACGACAAGATCCCCAATTTCTGGTTAAAACACCTGCCAGGAATGCATAAAAAGCTGGCAGAAAACTTTAACAACATACTAGCAGATCCAGAGACAATGCCTGAATGGCTCACAAAAGGGAAAACCATTTTAATCCCCAAATCCACGGAAACGGAGAAACCACAAAACTATAGATCTATAACCTGTCTCCCTACGATCTACAAAGCCTTTACTGCAATAATATCGCAGAGATTGAGTAAACACCTGGAAAATAACAACCTGTTTCCAGAAGAGCAGAAGGGATGCTGCAAGGGCTCATACGGCTGTAAAGATCAATTATTGATCAATAAAGCCATAACTGAAGACAGCCGCAGAAAGAAGAAAGGCCTCAGTATGGCCTGGGTGGACTACCAAAAGGCTTTCGACAGTGTTCCCCACACGTGGATTCTGGAAACACTAGCCATAAACAAGGTGGCACCAATTATCATAAAATACATAAAGCACTCAATGAACAAATGGCAGACATTGCTACAACTCCAAACAAAAGAGGGACTTGTGAAAACGAAAGCCATCCCCATTAGAAGAGGAATATTCCAGGGAGACACGCTCTCTCCATTCCTGTTCTGCCTGGCACTTACACCTTTAACAGAATTGCTAAATAGAACTGGATGCGGTTACAAATGCTACGGAAAAACAGTCAGCCACCTTCTATATATGGATGACCTAAAATTATATGCAAAAAACGACAAAGATCTAGAAACACTACTACAGACAGTACACGGCTTTACCAAGAAATAGATATGAAATTCGGATTAGAAAAATGTGCCAAAGCAACCCTGAAAAGAGGAAAATTAGTTAAAAGTAGCAATATAACACTAGATAAAACCAATGAAATAAGAGAACTAGACGAAAGCCAACCATATAAGTATTTAGGAGTCAATGAACTACATAGGATACAACATACACAAATGAAAGAAAAAATAAAGAAAGAGTACTATAGACGAGTTAGATCAATACAAATAACCACAAAACACGAGAAAAACAAAAAACTGTTTTCAGTATTTAAGGAAGCTGACAAATACAAACAAGAAATCAATCTACCTAACAAATAAGAAGAAGAAGAAGAAGAAGAAGAAGAAGAAGAAGAAGAAGAAGAAGAAGAAGAAGAAGAAGAAGAAAAAGAAGAAGAAGAAGAAGAAGAAGAAGAAGAAGAAGAAGAAGAAGAAGAAGAAGAAGAAACAACAAAAGCTATAAAACAAATGAAATCCAAACTAAAACTAGAACAGCAACGGACCATGATAAAACGATGGCAAGAAAAGCCCCTACATGGTAAATACTGGGCTAAACTAAATGCGAAAGAAATAGACAGAGAAAAATCCCAGCAATGGCTGAGAAGCTCAGGACTCAAAGCAGACACTGAAGGATTTTTAATTGCTGCACAAGACCAGAGCCTCCCCACCAGAAATTACCAAAAACACATAATGAAAAGAAATATAACAAGTAACTGCAGAATATGTGGAGATCGACAAGAAACAATGAATCATATTATCTCTGGCTGCCCAGTCCTGGCTAAGAAGGAATATATTCACAGAGCTGGGACCTATATACACTGGAAGCTATGCCAATACTATGGAATAACAACAGAAAAAAGATGGTTTAAACACACGCCAGAAAAGGTCACAGAAAACGAGAAAGCAACCATACTCTGGGATATGCCAATACACACAGATAGAGAAATTAAGGCAAATATACCAGATATAGTTGTCAAAGATCATGAAGAAATAAGATACTTTCTAATTGATGTATCAATACCAGCAGATGACAACGTTTCTCTAAAAGAAATGGAAAAACTTTCAAAATACAAAGACCTGGAAATAGAGATAACTCAAATGTGGAATCTAAAAACAGAAACAATTCCTATCATAGTAGGTGCCTTAGGTATAATAAAAAATATTCAGACAAATACATAACAAAAACACAAGGACTTACAAATATATATAACATACAGAAAATTGCACTACTGGGTACTGCACACATTCTACGCAAAACACTTTCAATACAGTAAACATAAGAGCACCACAGCAAACCACAGCACATAACCAAGGTGCACAGAACTGCGCTCGGTAGTGAAGTGAAAGCACGTTATAAAAATAAAACTACTGAGCAATAATAATAATAATAATAATAATAATAATAATAATAATAATAATAATAATAATAATAATAATAATGATAATAATAATAATAATGATTGGAGCATTGGTCATGATAAAAACGTATGAACAAAAACGAAAAAGCTATACCTGGATCCTCAACACTACAGACTATCCAAAAAATAGCCCTGCTAGGATCAGCCCATGTCCAACGCAAGCCACTATCAATTCAATTATACAACCTAAATAAAACAACTCACAAACACAAGAGACTCTATACAGCAATTACCCAGTGAAATAAACTTCCACCAGCAGCGAAAGTAACCAACGCATTACACACTCAACACACAATACAAGCAGTAATACAACAAAATACTGCACCACATCTCAAGAGGAAAAAAATACTAACACAATATAATACTGGGAAGAGTTTGTGCACTCTCGACAACAGAAAAGAACGCACAATGCTGCACACATCCCAGTAACACGGAGGTGTAGCAGGTGATGTAGTAGAGATTTGCCTCAAGCTACCTAATGTTGAACAATTATATAATAATAATAATAATAGTAATAATAATAGTAATAATAATAATAATAGTAATAATAATAATAATAATAATACTAATACTAATAATAATAATAATAATATTAATAATAATAATAATAATAATAATAATAATAATAATAATAATGATAATAATAATAATAAATGCCTGGATGCAGTACCAGGCAGTGGCTCTCATGGCTTCTGATCTTAATTGATTGGAACTGTTATCATGCACATTGTTTTGTCTTGGTATAAAAGATGGGCTACAGCAAATATTCTGCTTCATACCACAGATTTGCTTGTCAGTTTTTTTACCTTAACCAGTTGAGCATGTCACTTGGTGGCTGATGATATGTGCATCTCTGATCACGAGCAGAAGTAGTAGTTGAGACGAATTCTTTGGGGTTTGAATAATTCACTTTTGGAAACATGGGTGTTTTGCTCAACATCCTTAAACGAACCTTATTCAGGGACCTTTTGAGCAGGATGGGCTACCCGACCTGAAGAAAATTCTAACTGGGCCCCACCTGCGAGGTCATGCGTTGTTTATCTTGATATGAGATCACCATGTCACGCACATATGGTTGTGATGCATGTGCCTGGTGTACCCTTATCAGACGGGTAGTCATGATGGGCATTATGGGCTTCGTATGTTTTACCCCAGTGTCACTTTGATGGCATGCACTGCTCTCTCACTCAATAATAATAATAATAATAATAATAATAATAATAATAATAATAATAATAATAATAATAATAACAACAACAACAACAACAAAAACAACAACAACAACAACAACAACAACAATAATAATAATAATAATAATAATAATAATAATAATAATAATAATAATACAGAAAATTTGCACTACTGGGTACTGCACACATTCTACGCAAAACACTTTCAATACAGTAAACATAAAAGCACCACAGCAAACCACAGCACATACCCAAGGCGCACAGAGCTGCGCTCGGTAGTGAAGTGAAAGCACGTTATAAAAATAAAACTACTGAACAATAATAATAATAATAATAATCCCTTCTACTGTGGACACTGCCAGATCAATAGCGTTTTTGCTGTTGAAATTACTTTGTTTTATACGAGCTCTTTTATTTCTCACCCAGAGATCTCAAGTAACAGCAATGGCATATTTCAGGGAAAGGAGATAAAATGCTGAGGATTGCGATTTCGTTGAAAGTTTGTTGTGAATTTCGCGATTTTGGAAGATTTCAAATGATTTAAAAAGGTACAGACATTCTCAGTTTGACTGGTTTTCTTAGGACAAGGGCTGTACCCATGACAACAATTTTTTCTTATTTGAGATTTTTAAGAGTGCCATTTATATGATATGAATAATATGCACACAACCTAGCCACCATTACAGTCATTAATTAATAGATAAGAGTCGCTTTGAAACAAATTATTAAAAGGACTTGAATAACCAGACACATACAAAATACATACGCCTCTCAACGCAGGCATTGCCTACATTTTCCTCTTTTCCTCTGCTTTTTTTTTGTATCTTTGACCCCTCCCCATTGGGTATTCGCAAAATAAACACGCAAAATAGACACAACTGGAATAAGAAAATCAAAGTAAACGGCATCTGCTAATTTGTTCTCTCCTCCACCATCATTTTTACCTTTGTTTTCATCCAATTTTCACTTCTCTATTTTTATTCTCGTCTTTTGTATTCTTATTTATTAATTCATTTGGTCGATGAAGGTTATTTATAAATTGTCTCATATATATATATATATATATATATATATATATATATATATATATATATATATATATATAAGCAATGTTAAATCTCTGAACGAGGTGTTAACAGTAACTGCACGATAAAGTGAAGTATATTTGCCATTTAAATGTGGCTGACCCCTAAGGGTGGATGTTACTGTTGCTTTTAGCCCCAGGAGAACATCTCCTCCAGCTGGCTTATCGACACATATCTGTGTCCTGTCTATTTTTGCCAAGGGAAGTTATCCCTCCCATCTTGATCTGCGATACGTACGGACCCGAGTTTCAGGGTTATTTCTCCTGGGGTTAAAAGCAACAGTAACATCCACCCTTAGGGGTCAGCCACATTTAAATGGCAAATATACTTCACTTTATCGGGCAGTTACTGTTAACACCTCGTTCAGAGATTTAACATTGCTTGTTTTCACATTTTCGATATCAGTGAATAACTTCACTGGAAAAAGACTTATATTTTGCCAAGGGATTGTCATTCTCATCGAAGGTCGGCGATTATCGTACGCTGAAGAAGGGAAATAACCCTGAAACTCGGGTCCGTACGTATCGCAGATCAAGATGGGAGGGATAACTTCCCTTGGCAAAAATAGACAGGACACAGATATGTGTCGATAAGCCAGCTGGAGGAGATGTTCTCCTGTGGCTAAAAGCAACAGTAACATCCACCCTTAGGGGTCAGCCACATTTAAATGGCAAATATACTTCACTTTATATATATATATATATATATATATATATATATATTAATTCCAAGAAAGTTAGAGGTTGTGAATCCAACCAACTAAGGGATATCCCAATTTCTCTTGCTATATGTTGTATATTTTAATAATTACTGATATTTTTAATATTTTATATATTATATATGTAAAGCATAATATGTTATACATGTATATATATATTATTATAATTGTCCTGTTAGTAAATAAATAAATTGACATAATATCATGTCTAAAAGTTGATGAATACCACCTATTGATCCCCTCCATTTTATTATTGCTATATATATATAGTGTGAAAATGGGTTACCCCTTGCCCCTTCGGTCCTGAATGACCATGGCATTGCACCTAGAAAGTTACCAACCGAGGCACAAGTCCCGGCATGGTTGTTTTTATGGAAGACCAGCGGTCGCCCATGCGTACCAGCTTCTCCTCTCCATGCCACCGATGTTATCCAAGGAAAAGGCAAAGATCGATACAGCTTGGCACCTGTGACGTCGCAACTCATTTCTACAGCTGAGGGAACTAGATCAACGTGAAATAAAGTGTCTTGCTCAAGAACACAACACGCTGCTCAGTCCGGGAATCGACCTCACAACCTCATGATATATATTTTTATATATCTTCTTTAATTCTTTTACTTGTTTCAGTCATTTGACTGTGGCCTTGCTAGGGCACCGTCTTGGAGGGTTTTAGTCGAACAGATCGACTCCAGGACTGTTTTAACCCTAGTATTCATTTACTTATTCTAACGGTCACCCTTTGCCTAACCGCTAAGTTATGGGGACGTAAACACATCAACACCGGTTGGGACAAGCAGTGACAAAATGACACACACACACATAGATATATACATATACATATACACACACACACACACACACACACACACACACACACACACACACACACACACACTCACACACACACACACACAGGGTCTTGTAGATAGATTGAGATCAATTTTAAGCAGTTGACTTCGTGGATTTAACAGTTCATTTTTGACAATGTTTACTTGCTGGAAAATCTGTTCCACCCCTTTATTTTTCATATAAATAACGAACTGATTCAACAACACAAAGTCATGGAGCAACAGAATCGTTCTACCATTGTTGTTTTGGCGCGTGCCGGGTACACTGCCAATAAGGTTGTTAAGTTGACGAAACTTCCAAAAGCAGTAGTTTATCGTGTGTATAAACAATTTAAAGAAAATGGAAATATTGATAGAAAAGAACACAAAACTCAAAGTGATTCCAAGCGCAATCCAAAGTTTCTCGCTGCCCTCAAACGCTCGATTGAAGCCAACCCATTCATATACATGACAACTCTTGCAAAGAAAAGCAATGGGTCCTTTTCCACGGCGTCCAGAGCTGTGTACTGGAACTTTGGCAAGACTAGCTCTGTTCGACGACGCTTTCACCTCCTAACAGCAAAGGCCAGAGCAATCAGAGCTGAGAGATACCCAAAGCTTCTGTCATTCATCAAGCATCATGGTGCAAGAAAATCTCTCCTGTTTGTAGACAAGAAGTTCACTGTGGACTCTGAGGTGAATCGCAGAAATTCTCAAGTGACTGCATACAACCATTCTGACGTCCCTCTGTGTTTGAGACTAAGAATCCTGCCTTTGTGATGGTATTTGGAGCTGTGGCAAATGATGTGTCATGAATCCACACTTCATTGAGTCTGGCTTGAATATTGACACAAAGGAGTATCTGAACATCCTGAAGAACTCTCTGTTACCTTGGATGGAGATGAAGTTTGGGCTTATCAAGAATTCTGCACCATACCGTGGGTCAAAAGTAACACACGCCTTCCTTGGTGAGAAGGTGCTATTTTTTTGTGAGGGACATCTGGCCTATTAATAGCCCAAATCTCAACCTTCTGGATTACTTTTTATGGGGTATACTTCAATGCTTCACCACACTCGAGTGTCAACAGTTTGAAGACTTG
>NC_142929.1:80451110-80458610 GCF_046866305.1 Octopus bimaculoides
TATCACTTGCTAAATATTCCAGTATTTGTGTATTCCAACACAACATCCACTTTTAAGTGGTGAATATTTTACCTTCTGGTATTAATACTACTTCTGTCACCTTCTCTCTCTCTCTCTCTCTCACACACACTCTCTCTCTCTCTCTCACACACACTCTCTCTCTCTCTCTCACACACTCTCTCTCTCTCTCTCTCTCTCTCTCTCTCTCTCTCTATATATATATATATATATATATATATATATATATATATATATATGCATGTATGTATGTATATACATATATATACATATATATATATGCATAAAAGGGGCAACACCCTGAAACTAGTCTGCAGATGCCAAACCAGCAAGGGGAAACTGCTGACCTCCCCTGTTCGAAGGTTATAAAGGACACAGGTTTCGTGTGTCACATAGCTAGCTAGAGGCGATGGCTTCTTGGAGCTAATTCACGGCAGCTTTCGTCCTAATTTTGGGACTGCCATGTTGGCTTGGCGATAACTATTAATTTCCAGTACCGCTGCCGTAGTCTCCTTTAGAGAGACTTAGAAATATTAATAACTCTATATATACATATATTTCTTTATATTATGTATGCATGTATGTGTGTCTGTGAGTATGTATGTGTGTATATATATGTGTGTGTGTGCGTGTGTGTGTGCATGTATGTATATACATACATATGAGTACATTCGTATACACACATGCACAAACACACATATAGACAGATAGATAAATAGATAGATATACATATAGGTATGTATGTCCTGGACATGACTTTAAACGGGAGTTCCGGGGTTTTGAGGAGTGTGAAACCAGTTATTAATTACTATTGTTCCGGGTTTAGTCTGCCCCAGAGTAGCAACACCTGTTAGGGTCCCATCTAAGGGCTAATTAGCACGTAAACCACTGAGAGTGAAGCATCCTTGTTCTCGTTAGAGCTTACTTTTAGAAGGAAAACTTATAAAAAAAAATAACTGAAGTAAAGTTGGTTTCTGATCGTCTCAGCTTCTATTGGATCACTGATTTTATAGCTGATTGCGCTGAAAAGGGGGTTTAGTGCTGTACAAGACTTTACCCTTTCAAAACAAATTCACGGATAGGAACTTCTGGAACTCTGTTACTGAGGAGCTAACAACAGCGCGAAATCGCGTCGCCTGGCAGTTTAGGGGGCCGTAACAGACGGTTCTGATCTGTCAACGGTATAAATACGATTGCTTTTATAAACCGCGGTTCCATATGAGTATTCCTGTCAGTGTAAATAACGCAGTATTCAAACACAAATCCAATTTAAGCTGGAGATACAGATTAGTAATAATACTGCTTCTACCTCAATTAGTTATGTGTGCGTGTATGTGCATGTGTGAGTGTGTGTATGTATGTGTACAAGCAAGTAATAATGGGTAGCTCAAAACATCAACATACGCGCTTCAACAACGTAGTTATTTAAAAATCATAAATTACATATTGCATAATTCTGAATATCGCTTAACCTTGCCATTTCGTCAGGTGACACTCAGCCTTCCAATGGTGAAATCCTGTTATACATAGTAGTTGAATAATTAAGTATATTTACATTTTCTTTGGGATTAACCTTTTATCCTCATATACGTGGAGGTGCTTCTAGATCTATTTGCTAAAATCTTTTTGATTACTATTGCATTTCACCATTGCATTATCATATGTGCATTTTAGTATAAGTATGACAATGTGTTTGTACCCATACGCCTTGATAATCGGTGGTTGCCATTTCAAGCTTTCGTAACTTAGTTGTTCGGTTGTATATGCACAAGGCATTAAAAGAGTAATTGGGGCGAATTGTTCCAACAAAACCCTTCAAAGTGGTGCCCCAGTATGGTCACACTGTAACGATTGAAATAAGAGAATTAATAAAAGAAAATGTTCCCTCAGACAATGTGGTAAATACTTTACTCTTTGAGATTCTTTTATCTTTTACATGTTTCAGTCATTTGACTGCGGCCATGCTGGAGCACCGCTTTGAAAGGATTTTAGTCAAATGAATGTGCCCGAGCACTTATTTCTTTTTGAAGCCTGGTACTCATTCTATCGGTCTCTCATTGACGAACCGGTAAGTTACGAGGACGTAAACACACCAACACCGGTTGTCAAGCGGTGAGGGGGACAAACACACACACACACACACACACACACACACACACACACACACACACACACACACACACACACATATATATATATACGGCTGGCTTATTTCAGTGCCTGTTGATGTTGTTGGGAGCTTCCTACCATTTGTGTAATTAAAATAACGTGCCTTATTGCAACCCTTTTCAGGAAGTCTGTTGATGATGAAGGTCTCTAACAAAATTTATGAAAGCAGAAGTTCTTTTTAGAAAAGAGTTCACGCAGACAATTATTTTCTACAAAGGTTATAATACAAGACCACAAATATAGATGGAATAACCGGTAGAAGTTTCCTTTCATTAGCTATATAATCTTAGGAATAAGCAGTTTCGACGTTGAAGATAGTACTGATTAACCTTAGCTTACGCCATGGACGCAGGAATATTCGTAAGAATTAATATGGTGAGGAAGAGATAAGGACGAAGTGAAGAAATATACTTATATATTTCGCATGGGCGAGAGATGAGACACACAGATAAAACATAATTGTGAAATGATAGGTACGAAATGGTTGGAAGCAGATACCAAAAGAAATGGACAGCACAGACATGAAGAGTAGGGGGAAGACCGTGGAGGTTATGACAAGAA
Source organism: Octopus bimaculoides (assembly GCF_046866305.1). NCBI lineage: Eukaryota > Metazoa > Mollusca > Cephalopoda > Octopoda > Octopodidae > Octopus > Octopus bimaculoides. Next base: position 80,453,859 of record NC_142929.1, read on the forward strand.
AAAAAGGGGGAATAGCTAATAATAACAGGGGGAAGTAACTCTTTACGAATAGAAAACTACAAAATGAAGCGAACCAAATTGTGTATAGGACACGAGAATAAAATGAAAATGTCAAAATGTCTTTTCCGAGAGGAAACAGAAGAGCTTAGCGGTGGAGAATGAATATAAACAAGACAGAAAATTGTACTGATTGGGAAATAGCTATCAGAACGAAAGTAAGGAGTGAGAGAGGGAGATAGATAGACAGACAGACAGACAGACAGATAGATAGATAGATAGATAGATAGATAGATAGATAGATAGATAGATAGATAGATAGGCAGACAGAGAGACAGACAGACAGACTGACTGATAGATAGATAGATAGATAGATAGATAGATAGATAGATAGACAGACAGGCAGACAGACAGACTGACTGATAGATAGATAGATACATTTCTTTTATTAGCCATACAGGGCTCAACATAGAGGGGACAAAATACAAATGTAGAGTTTTTCTTTTCGATGGGGACGAAAATGAAGTAAAAAATTCAAATGGGGATAACGATGAAAAGGCATCGAGAAAACGTTTGCGGTATGTACAAAAAAAAAATGAAAATATTACAAAAATTTCCCAATAAATGGGGAGGTTATCCGTGGAAAGAAAAACCTACGGAAAAGACCACGGTAACCTCCGTCCTTAGTGTCACAATTTGTTAAATAAAATTTCTTTTATTTATGCAAGAAACGTAAGTAGCTCTCTGTTTACAAAATTTTAAACGTTTTATAGAATCATGGTCAAGGTGGCTTCGTCGGTCATACGTGCCATTCTTGCTACATGTATCCATCTTTTTTCGAAACATTTGCTAGACAACACTTGCCTCTCTACTCTCACCTTCCTTTTCAAGTGATACTTGAAAAAGTTGATGAGAGATTGACCAGAGAGGAAAGTGTTTGTCTCTAATCCTTTCAGACGCGTCCACCAGATGCATTCTTTCGCCGTAGCCACAAGTACGATAAATACAGCTCGTAGAGCCGGAGATGTCGCAGTCTCAGCGCATGCCTGCGCATCATCAACCACGGCATGCCCAGCCCTCCTTTCAGCGGGTGTTGGCAACAAACGGATCGCCTCACCATCGGAACGCTTCCTTTCCACAAAAAGCGGAAGAAGATGCGCTCCATTTCGGTGATGGCGCGATCGGGACAAGGCACGACGGTCAGGCGGTATTCGATGACGGACGCGATGTACGCGTTCGCCACCTCCGCCCGACCTTTTAGGGACAGCTTCCTCTCGGACCATTGCCGGCAGAGAGTGGCCACCCTACTCGTTATCTCGTCCCAGTTCTTCTCCGTTTGCAGGTCCGGACCGAACCAGACTCCGTGCAACTTGACCGGACCGTCCGTCCAGCGTCCCAGTACTGAGGCGCTACCGGACAGTATGGGCTTGCTTCTCCAGGTGCCGAGCAGCAAACCCACCGACTTATCCCGGTTGATTTTCGCTCCCGTCACCGCTTCGTAGTCTTTCAGCGTCTCACCGACAAGCTCGACGTGCTCATGGCTAGACGCTATGACGGTGACGTCGTCCGCGTATGCCGACACGCTCATCCCGCACCCCAGTTCTCGCGGGATGCCCCTCAGCGTCGCCAGCTTCCGCAGTAGTGGCTCGAGAGTCAATACGTACAGGAGCGGCGACAGGGGGCATCCCTGACGGACCGAACTTGCAATGTGGAAGGGTCCCAATAGACATCCATTGACGCGAACAACCGAACGGGTGCCTGTGTACAAGGCAGCCATCCAGCCGCGGATAACGGGACCGAAGCCGGCCGCTTCGAGGACGGCCTCCAAGTATCGATGGTCCACCCTATCGAAAGCTTTCGATTGATCCAAATTGATCAGGGCCCCACCCATGCCAGGTTCCTTAACTACCCTCTCTATGATGTAGCGCATCAGATGGAGGTTGTCATGGATGCTCCGGCCCGGCACGGCGCACGTCTGCTCCGTGCCGACCAATTTCTCGATGACAAGCGCCAACCGCTTGGCTAACACCTTGGCCAAAATTTTCAAGTCTGCATTGAGCAGAGTGATGGGCCTAAAGTTATCTATGGCGTCCCCCTTGTTTGCATCTTTCTTCAGCAGCGTTACCGCTCCTCGGCTCACAAAACTGGGAATGCTCCCGTTCTGCTGCCAGTTGCAGTACACGGCCGCCAGGACGTCTCGAAACAAGTCTGGCATACAGTTGTAAAGCTCGTAGGGCAGACCATCCAAACCCGGAGATTTGTCCGTCGAGCAACCCGCCATCGCGTCCCTCACCTCCTCCGCCGTTTTGACCCCTTCGAAGCACTCCGCCTCTCTTGCCGAGAGTCGTGGCAAGCTGTGCAGGTAGGCACTAAAGTCCACCCTGCCTTCTCGCTCGCCACTCCTCCCGAACAGTCGGGCAAAATGGCGCTGACACGCCTCGCACATCTTGCTCGGCTCGAGCAATTCGCGCCCTTGTTCGTCTACCAGAGACCGGATGGTGACTCTGTTACCCCGCTGCGCCTCCGCTACCCGGGCCTCTCGCGCGGCTCCAACACCTTCATTCCTCAGAGCACGCATCCTTGCCCTGACAGCACACCCTTCGTGTTTAGCATTGAAGTGTTGGTCGAGGGCCAACCTCGCCGCTAAAACGTCGGATGCGATGCCACTTCGCAATGCCTCTTCTAACTTTATCACAAGCTCCCCCTCTACTCTGTTCCTTTCTACAGCTAGTGCCCTGCTATACCTTATTGCTTCCGCCCTTACTGCTCTCTTGAGGGCAAACCACCATTTGTTGTTGACGATGATTCCCGTCAAAGCCTTCTTTACTAACGTGCTAATCCGGTCTCTGAAAACCTGTCTCGACGGGAAAGACACGTTTAGTTTCCAGTAACCGGGACCCTGCCTATGTGCCTTATCTAAGTCTAGCGTACACGTCACAAGTTTGTGATCCGTGTAGCTGACTATGTAGAATTGTGGACATCCTAAACTATCTCTATCTCTTGTCCTACACACTATCCTATCTAGATACAATCTCGACGACTCAATGCGGTTGCTCCAAGTCCACGTTGGCACATTTGGGTGGTCGAGTCGGTACCTGTCAGATAACTGGAAGCGTTTGAGCAGGTCTCTGAGGCCTTTACATCCCCTTCTAGTTTTGTCACTCCCAACGTAGTCTAGATGCGTGTCCAAGGTAGCATTCCATCCCCCCCCCACTAAAAGTAAGGGACGAGACGTTCCCAGGAATACGTCTAGACGTCGAAAGAAGTCCGACCGACCTGTTAAACTGCCAACAAGCGAAAAGCGCCTCCATCGCTGCCGTCCACATTTAGAACAACCAGTCTACCCTCCGGGTCCGTAAATATCGTCTTTACTTGGAGATCCAGACTCTTGCGAAAAAGAACCGCCGTGCCACTACCGCCCATCCTCGGCAGACAGGGAGAAAAATAAATGTTAAACTGTCCGCCAAACATGGACTTTAGGGCCCGCGGTTCATGTAGTCTGGTCTCACTAATGGCTATGATATCCAAATTGTGTGACTTGATGTCATTTAAGAGGTACCGTTGTTTCCAAGGGGACCCCAAGCCACGCACATTCACACAACCAATCTTCACCATGATTCTATTTATACGTGTGCTTTAAAGCACAAAAGGAAAGGAAGAGAGAGCTACTTACTGTTTGCAAGTTTTGTCTCCTCCTTGGGTTTTTCACCAAGGAGGCTATTATATAATTTTTTGCATAAATATTTTTTGCATCCCCCTACCGCATTAGGGTAGAGGGATTTTATTTTGTGGTGCAGTGCTGGTGTAATATGGTATATCTGTATGTGTTTTGGCGGTGTTGTAAGTGGATGATTGTTTGTTTTAATGTCATTGTTTGTAATGTTTGTTTTTGAGTTGATGTATTTCATCAACTCTGTGTTGGTAGTGTTTATTGCTGTGAGCATTGTTTTTTGCATATTATTATTGGTGTTAGGAGTATTTTCGGGAGATGTGAATCTCCCTGCTTTGTTTGTGTTTGCATTTTGTTTTGTTTTCTTCTTACTGCGCTTCCTCTTTCCTTTCGTAGCTATTTGCCACTCCTCCCCACTCTCTTCATCCGATGAGAGTTCTGAGGAGTCAGAAAGAGGTAACGGCAAATTTTGTGCGTCTGTGTGTGTTTCTGTGAGTGTTAGTGTCGCTGTTTTTGTTGGTGTTGACTGCTTGTTATTTGTGTGTGGTGTATGTGATATGGGGGAGGGAGAGGCAGTCTTGGAATTTTCTTTTTCTTTCTCTTCTGTTTTTGCAGTTTCTGTTGTCTTTTCTGTTGTGGTTATTGCTGATATTTCTGTTGTTGTTTTTTGTGTTGCTGGTGGTGTTGGTAGTAAAGTTTTTCTGTTGGGGGTATTTGGTAGTTGCTTCTGTTGTTGTTGTTGTTGTTGTTGTTGTTGTTGTTGTTGTTGTTGTTGTTGTTGTTTTTGTTTAGCGGCCAGTGGGCAGTCCTTTTTCAGATGTGCCTCGCTGTTGCATAAGTAACAGCGAGGCCGCCTGCCCTCTACCACCACATTCAGCTTGTGGTCCTCCGCCAGTCTAATGTTTGGAGGAATCTTCTGTGAAGCCTCCTCCGTGATGTGGAGAAGGATTTCCAGATCCCCCCCAGTTCTTTTCCTCTATGACCGTAATCTCCAAAATATTTGCCTCCTCCATTTCGAGGCATACAGCCGATATTACCCATTGGGTGTCCACTTCTGATGGCACGTTCTTTATAATTACTTTGGT
>NC_142929.1:80463610-80468610 GCF_046866305.1 Octopus bimaculoides
CACACATACTCATGACACATACACAAACAATCAAACACACCATACACATGCAAAATCACACATAAACACATACACATGAAAAATCACACATAAACACATACACATGAAAAATCACACATAAACGCATACACATGAAAAGTCACACATAAACACATACACACTATAGAATTCAACTAAAAGGGATAAAAATAAACTTTGAAAACTTTGTGTAAAAGAACAGTGAAATGATGAAAAAGAGTGGATGACTAATCTCTGTTGTACAGCAATGACAATTTTACGATGCATGTTCGATTCTGAGTTGAATGATGGGTCTTAACTCATGCATTGTACTTTTCTGACTGAATGAGACAATTGATATCCCTCAATGTCTTCATCATGTTTCTCAGAATGGTGGCTAAAAGTTTTCAAGAATGCAATAGTGTAGTTTCTAAAATGTTTGAAAGAGATGAAAGAGAGAGGAGAGAGAGAAGAGAAAAGGAGAGAAGAAACGAATGAAGAAACACAAAAACGGCAAAATGAATGAAGTCATAAACAATTAAACAAAGGTAAAAACGGAAGGATGAAATAGAAGAAGGCGAAAAGGTAAAAATGAGGTGAAAGAAATATAAATATATACATTATCTTATCCATAAATGCGTTCTACTATTTTATGTATACGTCTTTATCTGTTGTTAGGTAAGGAGATAGGTTAGGACAAGTGTCGTGTTTATGACGCCCATTAAGGTAGAAACACGTGTCCATGATAGTCCACTTGTCTCCCTTTTCCTTAATGGCATGTTTATTTTGGAGAATTATTGATTCTTGATATCATCTTCACTCCTCATATGGAGCTGGTGTTAATTGCTGTTTGTTAATTATGACACATCCTCAAGAAATGAAGATAATGTTAGTAAATCAAGAATTTATGTTGTATGGTATTTGATATACGAGTATTTGTCTATGTCCCTCAAATATATGCCAATAGCCGCTCTGTGTTATATGTATATATGTATGTATGCGTGTATGCATGTTTGTATGTGCTGATATAATAGAAGAAAGAAAGAAAGAAAGAAAGAAAGAAAGAAAGAAAAGTAAATGGAAACCCGGAAATATTGAACGCATAGATTGAGAGAATAATATTAATATGCATCTGAAAATATCATTAAGGAAAATAAAGGAAGGAAAAATGAAAGCAAAGAAGGAAAGAAGTAAAGAGAAAATGAGAAAGGCAAGCGAAAACGTTAACAAATATAAATGAAGAAAATTTGGCTAAAATTCATGAAAGAGAGAAGAAATGAAAGATAGAAAAAAGTTATATGAATGAGTGAATGAATGAAGAAGAAACACACATATATGAAGAATGAGTAGTTGAGGAATAACAGTGGGAAGAAAAATAAAAGATTTTACAGAGAGTAAAGGGTTTCAGAAAGTGAAAGCGAGTGAAAGGAGTAAGGGAGATGAAAAAAATTGTGAGAGAGAAAGAAAAATATGGTGGAAAGAGGAAATGAAAAAGAAGAGAAAGAAATTCGTAAGAGAATAAATGAAGTAGGAAACTTAATTGTAAAATGGGTGTATAAATAAATAAATATATATATATATATATATATATATATATATATATATATATATAGATGATAGACAGACAGACAGACAGACAGACAGACAGATAGATAGATAGATAGATAGATAGATAGATAGATAGATAGATAGATAGATAGATAGATAGATAGATGAGAAAGAAAGAGAGACAGCGAGAAAGAAAGAGAGAGACAGCGAGAAAGAAAGAGAGAGAGAAAAAGAGAGAATCCAAAAACACAGAGAGAGAGAAAGGGAGAGAGAGAGAGAGAGAGAGAGAGAGAGAGGGTTACGGAAAGAGAACGAAAGAGAAAAGATAAAAAGTACAAAAAGAAAAGGATAAAAAGAATGAAGAAAGGGAAGAATGAAATGAAAAATGGCCGCCCAACCGGAAGCAAATATAACACGTTGTCCATTGTCCCGAGAGAAATGACGCCCATTTCTTATTTACCTTCGCGCCATTTTGTAGTGGAGACTCTTCTGGGTCTGCACACATACCCTCAAGAGATATTTAATGGGTTTTCGACGTATTGTCACGTTCTAGCCTTAAGGGGCCGTACAAACACACACTTACACACACAAGCATCTTTATAGACATGCGTCTACAAACACATATAAACACAGATGCACACAGATACACACACATACATACAAACACACGCAAACACACACACACAAACCACACACACACACACAAACCACACACACACACACACAGATACACTCGCACAAATACACGTTGAAACACTAATATGCGATAACGCATACAAACTCAGGCGTGTGTACACACACAAACACAAACTTACACGCGCACACACGCCTACACACGCTCACATATACAAAGCCTCACGCACACATAAATGCATATTGACACACTCATAAACATACTTTACCACATTCAGACACACACATACACATATACAAAGACTTACACAAACGCTTATACACTAGTATACTCAATCGCACACATACTAACATGGGCACAAACACGCTGTTCACGCACGAATTTACAGACAAAAACATACACAAGTGCGAAGAAACAGACAAACGCATATATATATATATATATATATATATATATATATATATATATATATATATATATATATATATATATATATGTATATATATATATATATATATATACACGCCAAGAAACACACACACACACACACACACACACAGAAACACACACACGCAACAAACACCTATACAAAATATCAACACATCTATAGAAAAACAGGTAAATACACTCACATGCAAAAACAGACACAGTGATATGTGCAAACATCAGCAAACTTACAGTATACACTCGTATTCATAGCGGTACACATTCTAACACATACATACACTCCGGCCCACAAACTTCATAAGAACAGCCCACGCTCTCTCTCTCTCTCAGACACGCATACGTGCGCACGCGCGCACACACACACACACACACACACACACACTTTCTCATTCCCTCTTTCTCTTCTTATCTAGTGTATATTGATCTTTTAGCCTTTCTTGTACTTTCAGTTTTCACTCGTTGCTATGCCTAAGCATACGTGCGTTTCTATCCCCAACTCTCCCTATCTATCTATCTATCTATCTATCTATCTATCTATCTATCTATCTATCTATCTATCTACCTATCTATCTATCTATGTCTATACCTATCCATATCTATATATTTGTATGTAGATATATATAAACACCTACATACTTATACATGTATACACATTGAATTTTTATACATAGACATTCATTAATTGTAGCGATGGAGTTTTACTTTATTTTATTTATTCGTTTATTTTTGGATTAAAAACCCAGCTCCTTCTTTGTAGGAAGAATTGCGATAAATAATTAAAAAAAAGATTCACATACATGCGCGTGCGCATGCACATATGTATAGACGTATCATTAGATATCTTTTAAACACATTCACTCACACAAACATCTCTCTCTCTCTCTCTCTCTCTCTCTCTCTCTCTCTCTCTCTCTAACAACCTGTCTATCAACCTATCTGTCTCTTTACCTGACTGTATGTATGTATGTATGTATGTATGATGTCTAACGATCAATATACACGCGCGGACACACACGTATATATGCATATATACATGCATATGTATATGTATATAATATGTGTGTGTGAGAGAGAGAGAGAGAGAGTGTGTATGTGTATATGCATATATATATATATATATATATATATATATATATATATATATATATATATATATATAACTCATTCTGCATCTAAACTCTTTGATGCACGTAATATTTAAAAGACAACCCTATGTTCATTTATTGAGCTTTTTCCAAAATTTGTAAGTAACACTTGATTCTTGGTGGTGAGTCAAAAATGAAACTTACAAAGACTATGTTGTGTGCAATTTTTCAAGTTTCCCTCTCTCATTATGAAGTAAATGGCAGTGATAAACGTCATATAACGACTTGAAAGCTAGGAAATGATTTAAGACTACTTACTGGGCAGCAACAAGTAGTGATAGTGTGTTGTGTCTTGGGCAAATTGTGAAAAAGTTTTATTTTCTTCGTATTTTATTCAAGACTGATGTAGGTTGCAAGTTAATACCTGATGGGGCAGATGTGTGTAGGAAGGACATTTAAAACGTTGCAGAATTGAATAGAAAGTATATAACAAAGTATTTAGTGCAAGACTTCGTGTGATGGGACAAACTAGAGATGACACATTGACGGAATTTTTGTGAATTCTGTGGTCTTGGGTTGGGAGTCGTGCTGTTTGTTAACTCATTGGAGGAATTTGCTATGTAGACGAGGCATAAGAGGCCGATAGTTGAAGCAACGTCTGAGAGTGGCAGTGCTGTCAGCGATCATTGCTAATCTGCTTGATTTCCTCCATTTCAGTACGATTCAAACATTTGTGTAGTATATAACAAGTGGGCCGTTCCATCAAATGAACAATGCTCCTGCATGGGGGTCATCCGAACCTTCCAGAAAATCAGCAAGCGTTACGAGTTGGTGTATTTTCTGATTCCTAAAAATGAAAGCTACTCTTTCGGATGTGAGACCGCCACGAAATCTCCCATCACAAATAACGGATGACGTTTTAGTCATCCCACAAACACCTTCAGCTTACACTTGATATTCATTTTATCGCCCTTGAACACACACGCACATACATACACACGCACGCACACACACACACACACACACACACACACACACACACACACACACACACACACACACGATATATGCATCCATGTATATATGTACAATTACAAAAAGGTGTGTCTGTGAGACAAAGGAGCACACGGAAAATTCACACACAAGACGTGGATATGCTCTTCCCTCGTCAGTTATCGTCCAAAGTGTGTAACAGCTTCGCACCTTTAACGATAACTTTGGTACTTTTGGTGGTGTTACTAGCAAAAACTGCTGGAAATAACTGAAAGGCAGTTATGAAAACAAGCAAA
>NC_142929.1:80481110-80483610 GCF_046866305.1 Octopus bimaculoides
TGATTTCAATGATTGATTTTAGTGTGAACATAGTCCACATCACTGATTGGTTGCTAAAGGTATGTCACTTTCGTTAATTGATAGATAAATTCTTCTTATTATTGCTATTGTCGCCGTTGCTTCTGATGGCAGCGATATGGATGGTAATTCAGACCGTTACGAGTGTGTGCTTGACAGAGTGTATGTGCAAGTATGTACACACACAACATACACACACACTCACATTCCCACACACACACACTCACATTCCCACACACACACTCACATTCCCACACACACACACACTCACATTCCCACACACACACACTCACATTCCCACACACACACTCACATTCCCACACACACACACACTCACATTCCCACACACACACACTCACATTCACACACACGCACACACACACACACACACGCACGCACGCACGCACGCACACACACGCGCGCACGCACGCACGCACGCACACACAGACACACACAGACACACACACACACACACACACACACACACACACACACACACACACACACACACACACACACACACACACACACACACACACACACACAATAGAAAATGGATTGCACGACGTTCTTTATTTAAAAACACTAAAATGGTTTCGACACAGGTGTAAAAATATATCGAAATAATTGTAATGCTTCTAAAAAAAAAAAAGGATGTCGATCAATCCGTTTTCTATCCTTTATCTACTTATATAAACTCTGTGAATACTTTGGGATTCCTGATATCCAGTAGCAGGAGCATTTATTCCCGCTGTATGATGACATCGGGTATCCAATAACTGTGGACGTGCTTCGCTTAGCGTTGTAAAAGGTTTTTACCTCCCAAACTTATTTATATATATAAAGAGATAGATAGATAGAGAGATAGAGAGAGAGAGAGAGAGAGAGAGAGAGAGAGAGAGAGAGAAAGGGGGAGAAACTACTGAATGTGCTCGCTAGAATTATTAATATAAATAATTGTGTGAAAGTGTAGACAACAATAAATTTTAAAGACAATACACTGTGTAGAGAAAAATCATTGTCAGTTGAGTTGTTATCCAGGTTCAAAGCGGCTTCAGCGAGGGAAAACATGGAATCGCTCATCTGTAAAACACAGTAATTATAACAATCATTAAGCAAGAAAGCAAAAACATCTTATTATTGAAAACAAAAGACAGGGACATACAACTCGGACGAAACAGCACAGAGCATCACGGAACAGCAAATGCAGAATATTGAGAGTTTGAAGTATAACGCCTTTCGACTTAGATGGAAATAACGATAAGGTTAGTGCAGAGAAAATTGAAAGACTTACGTAGAAATACAAACATTGGAGAAAGAGAGTGGGTTTAATGCATTTAGTCAGCATGATCCAGCATGGCCGCAGTCAAATGACTGAAACAAGTAGTGGACTAAATATATAAACAACACATACATAAGAAAATTATTGACTTCTGGCGTGAAAACGATGAAAAAATTTGAGCACAACAAAATAAATCCAAACGTGACTGCTAGTGTGGAAACCTAATGGTAAAAAAAAAAAAAAAGCCATTTGCGAAAAGTCTTCTTAAATTCGACCGATATATAGGAAGCAACACAGGCCGAGTATCTTCACTTCTTGAAAATGAGAGTGTGACAGTCTGGAAAATTCGAATATGGATTTAGGAACATTATTGTTCTAAAATAAAGAAACCTAACTGCAATATATATATATATATATATATATATATATATATATATATAAACAGAAAAATATGAAGAATCTAAAATTAAAACGAAAAACGTCGATACGCAAACGTATGTATGTATATATGTATGTGTATATATGTATGTATGTATGTATATATATATATATATATATATATATATATATATATATATATATATATATATATATATATACCCATAAAACCTGAGTATCATATATACATACTGAAGTTTTATGGGAGTGGTGACCTCGATAAACGAGATGGTGGTAGTGATGGTGCTGGTAGTCGTGGTGTTAGTTGTGGCGGTGGTGTTGGTACTGGCGCTGTTGGTATTGGTGATGACATAATGAGGTTTGTGGCCGTTTGTAGTGGCTTGTTGAAGTTGGTGTTGGTGATGAAGTTGCCAGTGGTGGTGGTGATGGTGATGATGATGCTGATGGTGCTGATAATGGTGGTGTAGGTAACGACCAAAATAATGTTAAGCGTGACTGTGATGCCAGGTGTTTGTTTCGGTGGAGATAACAGTAATGATGAGAGAGTTGGTTAAGGGAATGATGCAGTTCTTGGTGTTGTTGTCGTTGATGGCGATAGTGGTGTTTTTGTTGTTGTTTTTTCTTTGCTACCCATCATGACTACCCGTCTGGTAAGGGTATGCCAGGAACATGCATCACAACCATATGTCCGCGACATGGTGATCTCATATCAAGATAAACAGCGCATGACCTCGCAGGTGGGGCCCAGTTAGAATTTTCTTCAGGTCGAGTAGCACATCCTGCTCAAAAGGTCCTTGAATA
>NC_142929.1:80491110-80510762 GCF_046866305.1 Octopus bimaculoides
CAAGCGTCTTCTCTATGTGTGCATGTGTGTATACATCCCTCTCCTCCTCTTCCTTCTGTGACTCTCATTGTGTCCATTTACTCATTGCCTGCCACAAAACCTGAACTCGTCTTACACCTCTTATATTAACTCTCACTGTATCTCTATTCTCTTTTCACCTCGCTCTATATGATATAAAGTTAGCGGAAACACCTAAAACTGATAATTCCACCGAGTTCGACCTTACCTTTCATTATTTCCAGTTCAGTAAAACAAGTACCACTTGTGCAATGGGGTTGATACAATCGACATATGTCCTCCCCCAAAACTGCTGGCTCTGTGCGAAAATCTGAAACCAATAATGAGGCTGGTGTTAAGAGAAGACACTTTGACCGGTGCTCATTAGATTGTAAAATTTATGCGATGAGTTTGTGTTCCCATATTTTCATTTGTACTTTTCCAACGTTTTGTATGCTCACTTTGTGGAGGCGCAATGGCCCAGTGGTTAGGGATCGAAGTCATGGGATCGCTGTTTCGACTCCCAGACCGGGCGTTGTCAGTGTTTATTGAGGGAAAGCACCTAAAGCTCCACGAGGCTCCGGCAGGGGATGGTGGCGAACCCTGCTGTACTCTTTCACCACAACTTTCTCTCACTCTTACTTCCTGTTTCCGGTGTGTCTGTAATTCAAAGGGCCAGCCTTGTCACACTCTGTGTCACGCTGAATATCCCCGAGAACTACGTTAAGGGTACACGTGTCTGTGGAGTGCTCAGCCACTTGCACGTTAATTTCACGAGCAGGCTGTTCCGTTGATCGGATCAGCAGGAATCCTCGTCGTCGTAAGCGACGGAGTGCCAACAACAATCTGCTCACTTTACTTTGCCCAATATGTAAACTTGGTGATTCGCGTTCGAACGTAGGTGTTTTCCATATAGGAATTGCTTTATAAATATGACGACTTGAAAACACATTTCCCTTCTGGTTGATGAAGATGAAGATCAATTAGTAGATTTATTTTTCCCCCGAACACTCAGAAACGTTGCAGTTTACATACAATTTATATTGATTACAAATTTTGACATAAGACTCCGGCTGCATTTGAAATCAGAATGTAAGGTCGGAAAAAATACCGCTAAGTATTTTCCCTAGCATACTAACGATTCTGCCAATTCGCCGCCTTAGATGGAAGTTATACTTATTTCAAATTTTGGAACAAAAAGGCAGCAGTTTCAGGGAAGGGAGTGAGTCAATTACATTGACCCCCAGTGCTCAACTGCTACGTCTATCCTAGTAAATAACATGGTGCATTTCCGTCTTAGCTAGGTAACGAGCTGGTAAAGCTGTTATCTTGCCGGGCAAAATGCTTAGCGGTATTTCGTCCATTTTTGCGTTCTGAGTTCAAATTTCACCGAGGTCGAATTTACCTTTCATCCTTTCGGGATCGATAATATAAGTTCCAGTCATGTACTCGAATTCTTCTCAGCTCAAAATCTGCTGGCCCTGTGCCAAAATTTGAATCCAATCTTTCTGTTTTAGCTGATGAGAATCATATATTTCATATTTTACGTAATATTGTTGCGTATTTCTGTTTAAGTTAAAAATATATATTTCTGTTTTAGCTGTTATTACGGTATATTTCTGTTTAAATTGATAATACAATGTGTTTCTGCTATAGCAGTTAATATATTATATTTCTATGTTGATTAATAATAGGGTATAATTCTGTTTTACTTAATAACATGGTACATTTCGGTTGTAGATCATAATATAGCGTGTGGCTGTTTTAGCTAATATTAAGGATATCCTTCTGGCTTGGTTGATTCTCCAATACCTGAAATCCTCAGACATGTTTCTCGTGAATCCTACTCTGATAAATTATCATTAACTCTTTCATACTAACGAACACTGCGTATTTGGATCTGTATATGACGTATTCTTGCTATAAACATACGGTAATTAATCTACAGGTAGAAATTAGACCCTCAGGGGTGACATTTTATAAGATAGTAAATGTATCAAACATACGTTGTGACATACACCAGCATGCAGGGAGTGCACTTTAACTGCGCTGGTATACTGGGAATGCACTACAACACCCTTGCATACATAAATACTAGCAGTGCACTTTAACAGTAACAGAAGCAGCAGCAGTATACAGATATTGCACTTGAAACAAACAAGGTTACGACAATACACTTCTCTCATTCGCTTTTCCTCTTCTCCTTTTCGTTTCCCTCTCTCTCCCCTCTCCTTTCCACACATGTATGCATGTTTGTAGAAGTATATATGCGCATATCTATGGAAGTATGTGTATATGTATGGAAGTATGTGTATATGTATGGAAGTATGTATATGTGTGAGTGTGCATGTGTGTGTGCTTATGTATATGTGTCTGTGTATATATGTATATATATATATATATATATATATATATATATATATATATATATATATATATATATATATATATATATATATATATGGATATCTATACGTATTTATCTTATATATGTGTATGTGTATATACATATATATATTATATATGTACATATAGGTATGTATATATATATACCTATATATATATATATATATATATATATATATATATATATATATATATATATATATATGTATATATGCAAGTATGTATATACATGTACCTATATATACATGTAGTGTGTGTGTGTGTGTGTGTGTGTGTGTGTGTGTGTGCGAATATCGATTATATGCCTTATATAAATATTATATATGTATATACTATATATATATATATATATATATATAGTATATATTCCTATTATATAAACATACATATACATATATACACGTATCTAAAATACACAAACCTTGACAAACGTTATCTTCCCGAAACAAAGCACAATAAATAAAGCTATCTTGTGTATAATTAAGATATAATGAGTTTCTGTTTGAGCTTCTTTCTACTGGATGTCTACAGATATTATGGCTGACTGCACACACGAATCACTATCCTACTTCTTGGAGTACACAGAGTTTTGGTTTTTTAAAGTTATGTTCAAGTCGAGCCAGCATAGTTTTATGTTCTTTTGGAATTATTCTGTTGAAAAATATTGGTAACTTTTAAAATGTTCTTGGTTAAAAGCAACGAGTTGTTTAATATTTGTTTCAAACTTTGTCACAGGGCCAGCAAAGTCGACCTCGGTAGAATTTGAACTCAGAACGTAAACACAGACGAAATACCGCTAAGCATTTTGCCCGGCTTGCTAACGATTCTGACAACTCACCACCTTAAGGAGTTGTTTGATATTAATGATCACATTGGCCGCGTGCTGGCAGACTCGTTAGCACGCCGGGCAAAATACTTAGTGGCATTTCGTCTGTCCATAAGTACGGAGTTCAAATTCCGCCGTGGTCGACTTTGCTTTTCATCCTTTCAGGGTCGATAGATTAAGTACCTGTTGCGTATTGGGGTCGATCTAATTGACTCACAAAATTTTGGGTTTTATGCCTAGAGTAGAAAAGAATATTTTGATAAACTTGAAGGCGTCCAGCAGACCTAATCGTTCGCACGCCAGGTTTGACCTAATGTTATGGTGCAAGTCTATCTGCTGTATTTCTGCTTAAGCTAGGCGGCAAGCTGGTAGAATCGTTAGCACGCTGAGCAAAATGATTATCGGCATTTCACCCGTGCTTATGTTCTGAGTTCAAATTCCACTAAGAGCGATTTTGCGTTTCATCCTCTCAGGGTCGATAAAGTAAGTACCAGCTGCGTACTGGGGTTGATGCTATTGACTTACCCCCTCTCCAAAATTGCTTGCCTTCTGCCAAAATTTGAAATCACTGTTTTAATAAATTTCATTTTAATAAACAGATTTTAATAAAGTAAATGAAACAAGTGAAACAGCATAAAATGTTTCGAGAAGGTAAACGAAGTTTTTATAGGGAATGGAGTATCAAAAAACAAGTCTAGAATCGATCAGGTTTTGGAAAATTAGAAACATTTCAGAAGAAAAATATGGACAAAAAGTTACAGAAAATAAATTAACGAACACAAAGAACAAAAGAAAAATTAGAGCAAACGGCGCCACAAAAATGGACTGGCATCAAAGTGAGAAATATAATAGAGGCAAAGAAAGTACGAGACAACAGGAAATCCTCTGGAGGAGACAAAATCCAATATCTCTCGATTAAAAACAATTCAATGTTGAAATCCAAATACAGTCGAATATTTCGATAAAATAATAAGGTGTCCCCTAAAATTCCAAGGTGGTTCTCACAAAGGAAAACAATCATTCTGCCAAAGACCATACTGATGAGTCTCTGTCTGTCTGTCTGTCTGTCTGTCTGTCTGTCTGTCTGTCTGTCTGTCTGCTGGTCTCTCTCTCTCTCTCTCTCTCTCTCTCTCTCTCTCTATATATATATATATATATATATATATATATATATATATATAACAATATTAAATCTCTGAGCAAGAAGTAAACTGTAGCAGCACGGAATCGTGAAGTATATTTGGCACCTAAATGTGGCGGTCCCGTAGGGGACGATGCGATATGTATATAGACACATATAGACACGCAGATATATATGTAGGTGTGTGTGTGTGTACAGATAGATTCATACA
Organism: Octopus bimaculoides; assembly: GCF_046866305.1. Taxonomy (NCBI): domain Eukaryota; kingdom Metazoa; phylum Mollusca; class Cephalopoda; order Octopoda; family Octopodidae; genus Octopus; species Octopus bimaculoides. The sequence goes on from NC_142929.1 coordinate 80,495,692, forward strand.
TTCTCCATATAGAAATACTATTTTCCATAGGTGGTCAGTGCAACTTCCTTGTAGGCATTTTCGTTGTGCTTTGGGGCGGGGCGTATAATTTGTAATTGCGACTGTCAGTTCTCCTAGCTGTGAGAATATATGATTCTTGGATGTAATATTTTGAATTCGTCAACGGAAGAGTGGCTTGTGGACGTATAACCTTTCAATCCCTTCAACTCTCCAGTACCAAGAAGTAAGGACCGTTGGCCAAAGTTAATGCCTTTAATAATCGGTTTGGCTTTTGAAAGGTTGGCTTCTGAGTGCATTGGAAATTATGTAAAAGATTTACAGGAGAGAAGCTGCTCAAGGAAGGAAGAATTAACCAGTACGTTTATTACGTGGTCTGTGAAAAGACACTGTAGATGGTGCTGAAGCACTTGGTTGTTAGCCTGCAGGTTGTGACCTACATTTGGTCTCGATATAACTCTGGACGAGTCGAGAATACAAAGTCTTTCATTTTGAAATAGTTAATACAATGAAAAATGCTTGTGATCATATTTAAATAAACTTAGGTAATTATGAGTGAGTGATATTTACTATATACAAAATAGTTAAGAATTCATAGATACAGATATAAACGCATATCTATTTGTATATACACACACATATATACACACACACACACACACACACACAATCGTGCACGCATTCACACGCACACATACCAACGCGTACATAAAGGCTCGTGGGCCAGTAGTTAGGGTGGCTTCAGTCTACTGCACTTTGAGTAGATTGGAGCAATAAGAAAAGACCCGTGCTCGCATCAATTGCTTCATCCTCGATGTTTCTCAAGGTTAAAGTGAGAGGGTGTATATGTCTACTTGCGACTACACAAGCACCTAAAACAGTGAAAGTATATTTTTAATTGTTACCAGATCATATTCACTTGTATATATAAAAAAAATCTTCACTATTTCTATCCACCTACTTTTTTATATAAATCTGCCAAAAAAATTGTTAAATAATTAAACACATTAATAAAAAAATATTTTTGTTCAACTTATAAAACAATCCAGAAAGCTGTTATTTATACGTAAGAAATACACGCTATTAAAGTAAATGTACTTTACCATCACTGTGCCCCACGCACAAATTGAGCTAAGATATATATATATATATCAAATCCTTCTCCGCACAAAAAGTTCAGTCTTTCTCACACTACTGTCCAGTCTACTTACTATCAGTTTTTTGTCTCTTCCCTCAGTTTCTTTTCTACATAACTATGTCTAACTTCTCTCTCCTCTAACTCACTTAGTCTTTCTGCTGATCATTAACGTCTATATTTGTTTAACTTAGTGACTAAAGGATGCCACAAGCAAAGTTGCATCGATGTATTCTATTATTATCATCATTAGCAGTAACATATACAACAGCGTAAAAAGTATAGCGGATGCATGGCAGCAGAATATGTATATATTGACACTAAACATACATACATACATACATACATACGAGGGCCGGCTGGAAAGTTCATAGGCTGACGAAGATACCAATGTGACGAATGCAGGTATGAATAAGTATTCCTGGATTATCTTCCCTCTTGTATAGCTTCTGCATAATTCCCAATCTACTCAGTAACAGACCTTTCAAAAATCAAAACCTATTATTTCAGCTATTAACCTTAACCAACTTCCTTATTTCTGGGTATAGGAAGGTTGAAGCTATTGAAAGAGTATACATCCACAAGCCACTCCTCCGATGACGAACTGAAAATATAACACCCAACAATGGGTAATATTTCATCTGATGACCTAAGATAAAAGGTACATACAATTAGTGCTCAGGCTAATTTCCTACCTAAGCTGAACTTAAAACTGGCAATAAAAGTGCAGGGATGTTATAACTGCCTAAACTAGGATTGGTTATTGGTAGTGTTTCAATTAATTTGATATATTTATAATAGAATAGAAGTACAAAGTGCCAAGCAACTGATATCCGGTCAATTGGTATCAGGGTAGAAATGCCTGTTACAGCAGTTGAGGTGATCTAAACACCTGTAACATCTATTTCTACCCGAAAGTTATGTCAATGTATTATTGCATAAATGTCATAATCTTCCCTGATACCAGTTGCTTGTCTGTCTTTAATTCTATTCTACCATATAAATATATGTGAAAGTCGGCGAGCGGGCAGAATCGTTAGCATGCAGGGATAAAATACTCAGCGTCATTTTGTCCGTTGTTAATGTCTGAGTTCAAATTCCGCAGAAGTCGACTTTACCTTTTCATCCTTTCAGAGTCAATAAAATAAATATCAGTTGAACACCGGGGTCTCCCGAGATTTCTAGCCTTGTGCCAAAATTTGAAATCATTTTATACATATATTTATGTATTGTATGTATTTTATGATTTCGCTTATTCACAACGGTATTTATAATCAGTTGTTAGAACTCACTATACTTATGATTTAGAGCAGCGGTTCTTAACGATTTTTAAAAAATCTATGGACCCCTCTGATAATGATTTTATTCTGGTGGACCCCTATAGCCACTCAATGTTTAAAAACTAGTTTTATAGAAACTTCTTTCCAAATTCCTATTTTGTTTAACATACATGTGTAAGTTAAACTAAATAAGACTTAGAGAAAGAAACCCAGCTGTTTCTGACAATAAAAACATTTAAATCAAAATTTTTTACGGACCCTTTAAAATTCTACTGCGGTCCCCAATTTACTATTTTGCTAGCGTAGAACCCCCAAAATCTTACACGGACCCTCTGGAATCATATGAATCCTGGTTGAGAATTATTGCTTTGGAATAAAGCGTTAGAAGAGTAGAGAACGCAATAGGAATTAATTAGTGAATACTTCCGATGATGGGGTGAGTGTTGATATATAATTAAAAATCGTTCTATTTCATATATATTGGCTAACACGGTGCAAAGGATTAACTGTATTCTTTTCTCTTTTGTTTGTGTAGTTCGAATAGGAACGAACCCGGATTTCTACCTAATTATTAAAAACTACTATAATGACTACTCGAATTCTCGTCTTCTGTTTTTTATATTTATTTTTATCTGTGACGTTTATCTACCAGTGAAAAACTATAATGAACTTTTACTTTCCTGTTTTTCTTTTTCTGCCAAATATATACATTTTTACACTCACTTCCGTATAAATATTTTGTAAGTAATTTGATGTAATTAACAACCGCCTTAGCTCGACTGATACGTTGCCTTCGATTGCCATTGAGTTTTAGGTATCTGGTCCGCCTGAACACTAATTATCTTTATCTATTATACAACTCTTGCATATCATTACCCATTATACATACATATTTCTGTGTATATGTACATGTATGTACATGCATATATATATATATATATTTTTTTTTAATTAATTTATTTATTTATTTATTTATGTGTTTCAGCCAAGCGGCTGCGGTCATGCTGGTGCACCACCGTGATTTTCCGTCTTTATGCTGTGCTCTCTGGTCCAATCAAGAGTTTTGATGGCACATCTGGTGTATAAGAGAATTTGACATCGCTGCCCTAAACTGCGTCTCATTACGAGCCATTGGTTCGTCTGGTATCGTGGAGAGGAAAGCGTTAAGTTTTGTCTTGAAGACCTCCGCATCCATGTCTTGCATGTCTCTCAAATGTTTTGGCAGGGCATTGAAGAGCTGAGGTCCTCTGAAACCGAGGCTGCTGCAGTATCTCGTTCTTATGTGAAATGCAGTGGACGGCATATATATGTATATGTATGTATATATATATATATATATATATATATATATATATATATATATATATATATATATATATATATATATATATATATATATGTATATATATATTTTTTTTTTTTTTTTTAAAGTTTCAGCTTAGAGCTGCGGCCATGCTGATGCACCACCGTGTTGCTACACTGTTATTACAGGGAGCCTCTCACAATATGTGGCACTTGGTGAAGAATGGAGTTTGATTTAGCAACTCTCATTTGCACCTCCTGCCACGAGGTAGGTTCATCTGGGACTCTCGATAGGAAGAGTTCCAGCTTTGATTTAAAAACTCCTACATCTACTTTGTGCAGATTCCTCAGGCTCTTTGGGAGAATATTAAAAAGCTGTGGGCCCCTGAATCCCAAGCTGTTGCAGTAACTGGTCCTGAAGCGCGATGGCATTGCTGGGATCTTTGGCACTATGCAGTGTCGTCCCGTTCTGGCATTGGTGTAGCTTTCAATGCCAAAATTTGGCACAATTCCTTCCAGGATCTTCCAGATGTATATTACTGCATACCTCTCCCGCCTTCTCTCCAGGGAGTAGAGTCTTAGCTGTTTCAGCCTTTCCCAGTAGCTGAGCAGTTGCAAAGAGACAATCTTCTTTGTGAATCTCCTCTGGATTGCTTCAAGGTCTGCTGTTAATTTCACACTGCTGGGTGACCACAGCTGTGAGCAGTAATCCAGGCGGCTGAGCACGAATGTCCTCCAGAGGATCATCATGGTTTCCTTATCTCTGGTTCTGAATGTTCTCAGGATCCATCCAGCCAATCGTCTGCACTTTGCTGCCATTCTGGTAATGTGCACTTGGAAAGAGGTATCATCACTCATGTCGATACCCAGGTCTCTCACTGATTTAGGCTCTGGGATTGAAATTCCCTGTGGAGCAGTGTACTCTGTATGTCTCATATTCAGTTTTGGACGTTGGTAGCGCAGGGCTTGGAATTTTTCAGCATTAAACTGCATATTATTGTCCTCAGCCCATCTGTAAACTGAGTCCAATTCCTGCTGCAGGTGTGCAACATCACTGGAGTTCTGTATTTTCTGCGAGACTTTTGTATCGTCTGCTTAGCTTGCAAGAGTGGCTATCCGGGCACTTGAAGGCATATCTGAGAGAGCGACTATAAAAAGCAATGGTCCCAAGACAGTGCCCTGTGGAACACCGCTCATTATTTGTGTTCTCATAGAGGTGGCTCCATTAGCCACTACTGCCTGACTTCTATCTTTCAGAAAGTCATGTAACCACTCCCCAAGTTTTCCAGCTATGCCAAGATCACGCAGTTTGTGGCATATCACACCATGATCCACTTTGTCAAAAGCTTTTGCAAAATCAAGGTATATTACGTCCACATTTGAGTTGTTGAGTAACTGCCTCAACACCCAGTCGTAATGTAAGAGCTGGGTCAGGCAGCTCCTACCTGGTCGAAAGCCATGTTGGGTATCACTCAGCAATTTATTTTCTTCAAGGAATGCGATCAGTTTTCCTCTGATTATCCTTTCCATGACTTTGCTGATGTGTGAAGTCAGAGAGATAGGCCTGTAGTTTTTGGCATCTGCTCTGCTTCCCCCTTTATGGATTGGGCATATTATTCCCTCCTTCAGCTTGCTTGGCAGTCTTCCGTTTGCGAGAAAGCTCTGGAAGAGGATCTGGAGGGGTTTTGCCAGGGTATGCTTACACGATTTAAGGAGGATTGCTGGGAAACCATCAGGGCCAGCAGTTGAGTTTGTGTCCACTTCATGTATAGCTAGTAGTACATCTTCTTTGCTAATGTTGATGTATTCCATCGTAACTGCCTCACTGGTTATAGGGGAGATAGCAAAGAAGTCCACTGGTTTGTTCACTTGTCTGTGCTCCAATGGAATGGTGAAGACACTTTTGAATTGCTCATTCAGTACCTCACTGATCCTAGTTGGACTGTCTGTGAGGGAGCCATCCTTTTCGAAGAGGGGTCCAATCTTGCAGCGTACTGAGGCTGTTTCTTTTGCGTAATGAAAGAAGGCCTTTGGGTTTGACTTAATGTTTTTTATAACCCAGGCTTCTTTGTCTGCTCTCTCCCTCACATAGGATTGTTGCAGCCTTTTTTCGATCTCCATCAGTGTCGTTTTTAGGCTGGACCTTTGGCCATTCTTGGGATGCTGGTTGAGTCGATTTGCAACTTTTGTCCGTCGTCTCATGAGGATCTTCCTCTCCCTTGGAATCTTGTTCCTATTTGTTTTGGCCTTGTGCTCTGGGACATATTTCTGGCTTATGGCTTGCACAATAGACATGAAACATTCTAGTTTCATGTCAATGTCTGGTGTGGAGAGACATTTTGGCCAATCCTCTCTGAGGATCTTTTTCTGAATCGATTTCCAGTCCGCTTTGTGGAAGTTCAGATTGGAGAGATTTGGGGTGCTTCCTTTAGGCTGTATGTCTCTGGTTTCTTTTGGCCCACACATAGACAGCTCTATTATGTTGTGATCCGAAACTAATGTCGGCGTCACTTTCACATCATGAATGATGTCCGTATTGTTCGTGAAGCAGAGATCTAGAATGTTATTCGCTCTAGTTGGTCTGAGAACAGTTTACTCCATGAATAGGGCATTGGTGAGGTTGAGCAGGCATTCCACCTGTGCTTGCTTGCGATAAGTCATTCCTGAGAGTATGAGACCTTCGGGCCATTTGACGTTGGGGAAGTTGAAATCACCCATAAGAAATATGGTCACATGGTGTTCCAGTTTCATGAGGATTTCTTTAATTCTAGCGAGGCAATCTTCAAATTTGCCTATGTGGTTTGGAGCATCCGGTGGGCAATATGCATTGCATATGACTATATTATGTTGTCTTATGTATACAACTAGGGTGTCGCATACCGAATTTGAGTATGACAGTAAGACCTGGGGTGTGAGGTCGTCACGGATGTATACAGCAACTCCACCATGGCTCCTTTCCCTTCTGTCTGTTCGCAGTATGGCATATTTTGGTACGTGTACTTCTGCATCCTCTATATCAGGGCTGAGCTGAGTTTCCACGAGTGCTATGCATAGGGCTTGATTGCATGCAGCAAGGTCTCTCAGGGAAGAAATTTTGCTTTTATTATTATTTTGCAACAGGCCCCCAATATTTAGTAAAAATATTGGTGTGATGCCTGTGCAGGCGTTAGGGGAGGCCATCCCATGTCTGTTGGCTGTGGTGGTGTTGCGCAGTGGGGTGCAAGGTTCCTCGTCTGTGCTTGGCGTAGCCACGTCAGCTGCTGCATAATCTTTTGCGCCATGCACAAAAAAGACTCTTGCTCAGCTGCTGCGTTGCGTAAGATTTCTGAAGAGCGCACGTCCTTGAATTTTCTCCTTGGGGACATCTGTCGTCTTTCCTCAGGGAAGTTTTTATCCTTTAAACCTTTGTAGTTTTGGCGGGGTGTCGGGTGGGCAAACCGGCAGTTTTTGCCGTCTTCCCCATGCCAACATTTGCCTTGCAGGTAGAATTTGCAAGTTTTTGGGTGCCTTCCAAATTTCTTCTTTCCTTTGGTGTCTTGGATGGCATTGGATCCACCTTGCGATTTTCTACTTTTTGTTCTTCCTTTTCTTATGGTTACTATTTTCCACTGGTTATCTATTGGGGTGAGGGCTCCTTTCCTTTGTAGGACCACTGGCACAGAGGGGCTTCTATTTGCTGCTTCCTTGGCTCCACTATCCTTTTCTGCCTGGTTGTTCATAGGAGTGGGTGATCCATTCTTTTGAGGAGCCACTGGGTCAGAGAGACTTCCGGGTGTTTTTTCCTTTTCCTTTTCCTCCTCTCCAATTATAACATCTAGGGTGTCCATGTGTGGTCTGATGAGTGCATACGAGCGGAGGAATTCATTCTTCTTCCGCTCTATCTGTTCAGTGGTTCTGTGAAAGCCATTATTCTTCAGTGCAGCAGTGATGATACTGTTTGGGGGATCGCCGCTAGCAATGATCCATGCTCGCAAAAGAAGATCTAACTCTTTCTTTTCCCACTTTGGTGCCATCTTCGGTTTATTTTTTTTTTTTTAAGCCCAGAAGGGGAGTAGAGGATAGAGAGGAAGTGAAAGATAGCGGGAGGTAGAAAAGAAGAAACACAGAGGGGGGAATAGGGAAAGAGAGAGGGAGGTATGAAGGAAAGAGAGAGTGAGATATGACGGAAAAAGAGAGGGTGATAGGAGGAAGAGAGGGAGTGTGGGGTGTTAGAGAGACTGAGGGAGGTAGAGGAGGGGGAGAGAAAGAGAGACAGAGTGAAGGAGAGGAGGGGAGGAGAAAGAGAGACAGAGGATGGGAGGAGAAAGAGAGACAGAGGATGGGAGGAGAAAGAGAAAGAGGATGGGGGAGAAAGAGAGACAGAGGATGGGAGGAGAAAGAGAGACAGAGGATGGGAGGAGAAAGAGAGACAGAGGGAGGGAGAGGATGGGAAGAGAAAGAGGAAGAAACAAGAAAGGATGAAGGATGTGAGAGGAAGGGAGACACGTACTGAGAAGAGGGGGAAATGAAAAGTGTATGAGGGAGAGGTTGAAGTGACAGAAGGAGAGGAAGACGTTGTGAGATGCAATGGAAAGGGAAGAGAACTGAGAAAAGAGGAAGATATGAAAGCGAAGAAGAGAGATGAGAAAAGGGAGTGAGATATGGAAAGAAGAGGAAGATATGAAAGCGGGGGAGGGAGATGAGAAAAAGAGTAAGATATGGAAGACAGAGAGGGAGAGAGATAGGTGTAAAGAGATAAAGGGAGAGAGAGAGAGAGAGAGAGAGAGAGAGAGAGAGAAAGAGAGAGAGAGAGAGAGAGAGAGAGAGAGAGGAAGCGGTACTTATGAAAAAGAGTGGGAGCAGGTAACGAAGATGTGTAGGAGAACGAAAAATGAAAATTCGTAATTCTGAATGGGATTTGTAATTCAAAGAGTTGTAGAGATAAAGCGAAGAGAAGAAACGAAACGATAGTGAAAAGATGGCGGGGGGGGGGGGGTCGTAAAGGTTTCTATTTATAAAGAGAATCAGAGCTAAGTGGTCATTGTAATAAAAGTTAAATGAAAATTAGTGAGAATTCTCAGAAAGTAAACAAGATTATATTGTAACTCAAATGTTGCCTAAGTTAAAAGAAAATAAACAAATAAAAAGGATACTTATTCGTAAAGTAAACAAGATTATGTTGTAACTCAAATGTTACCTAAGTTAAAAGAAAATAAACAAATGAAAAGGATACTTATTCGTAAGAGGTAAAATTTCAAATCCTTGTTCTTGTACGAAGTTTTCTTCCAAAACAATTCTTTGTTTGCTTCTTACGTTCGATTGCAAATATAATTACGACGTGTAACCACGCGGTTATTGACGATACCTTTAGCGTGTTTCACTGACTTTAAACTTACTATATTAAACTTTTAGTGTAATATATTACTTTTTCTTTAAGTCAATATATTATGGTAGACCGTTATGAACTAACAAGTACTACCTTTTGTCAGCTTTAACACATTTATTTTCCGTCGATTTCGGCAATCGCTTGTAACTAACCACGTGGGTTTTCGACGATAACTTGCTTGTGTCGCTGACTTTAATGTAATATATTTAACTTTTAGAGAAATATATTACGTTTTTTTAAAAATAGTATATTACAGTAGACTGTTCTTGTATAACAAGGTCTATGTTTTCGTCAGTTTAGTAGGTTTTATCGTTGATTTGTGCAATCTTTATTGGGTTGATTCAGGAGAACGAAACACACGCGTCCTTCTTCAACGAAACCGGAAGTATATATATATATATATATATATATATATATATATATATATATATATATATAAAGGTTCATTTAAATAAGTTCTCCACCGATAATGGTGCTTACATACCGAAGGGCTTGGTAAAAATTATTAATTGTTGATTTATTAATAAATTAATAAATTGATAAACCTTTACCCTTTTAATTTGTAATATATATATATATATATATATATATATATATATATATATATATATATATATATATATATATATATATATATATATATATGTATATATATATATACACACATGTATATGCATGTATATGCATATATACATGTATATATGTATATATATATATATATATATATATATATATATATATACATGTATATGTATATATATATATACATGTATTGTATATATATATATATACATGCATATATATATATATATATATATATATATATATATATATATATATATATATATATATATAATACAAATAATAAATGAGTATATGCATATATACGTACATGTATGTACATACTTACATCTACCTGTATATATAGATGCATATCTGAGTACAGGACATTGCAAACAAGACGTAGACAAAATGATAAACAAGTACAGAAAACACACAGGCCACATAGAGAACATTTCCTTCATCAGCTGCCACCATTCAACATTGGCGTTTCGATGAGTTAGGGCAGGACGCATCGTCAAAATGGCTCTTCCCACGGACCACAAATTAAATTTAAATTAAATTTAATTCAAATTAAATTTGTAACGTGGAGGAATATAGTGGCGGACAGTAAACAAAACAGGAAAACGAAACAGTGAGAACAAATGAGAAGGCTATACGGCCAGACGTGAAAAAAATATGTGTATGCTGAACGCTGTAAAGCAACGAACTGGAAGGGAGACGAAGAAGGTTCGTGCCAGCTTCGCGAAAGCGAAGATATGAAAGAACGATAAGTAGCCGGACACGTGACCAGCGAAGGGTAAGGAGAAAGAGTGGTAGAGGGAGAAAAAAAGGGAGTTGAAGTAGAAGATAGGGAGAAAGAGATATAGTAGAGAAGGAGAGAGGCGAAGAACAACAGATGGAAGAACGAGAGGGGGGAAGATACAAAGGTAGGTAGAGTCGCGTCAGAAAAATAAAGTTTAAAACTTATGTATATATATATATGTATATGTATGTATATATACATATATATCTATACATAAATATGTATATATATATATATATATGTGTGTGTGTGTGTGTGTGTGTGTGTGTGTATGTGTGTGTGTATGTGTGTGTGTGTGTGTGTGTGTGTGTGTGTGTGTGTGTATCCCCACACACACATTATAACAAATAAGGAGAGTGAAGTGAGCAAGTCATTTTACTATTCCAGTTTACAATTGCTTCATTTTAATCGAAACAGTTGATCTTACATCATTATGTAATAATGCATGCAAATATTGATTACTTTTCATGTGGAATTCCAGCTAACACATGTTGAAGAAGACACTTCTAAATTGTGCATGTAATAGTAAGCGTAAATTCACTTAAAGAACACTGAATATGTATAATATGCAGGACTCCATTCGTGATGTTTATGTCTATTCAATGTTCTTTGAGTGAATTTCAATATATTATTTGATACACAATTCAGAAGAATGTTATTCAGCATGTGCTATTAGTATTAATCTCAATGGTATATGGAAAGTAACCAACAGTTGCAGGTATTATTATATATTGTTGCAAGATTGATTGTTTGAATTAAGATGAAACAGTTGTAATTTGGGATAGTAAAATGACTTGCTTATTCCATTCTTATTTGTGATTTTAAAAATTACTTTGGAGAATTGTGGACTTTCAGGCATTTATTTGGAAGAAGAAACTACCACTTATTTACAACTTTGTCTCATTCATATCCATGGGTGAGCTTAATTCGGTAAACATCAAGGTTAAACACCCCAATAAAATTATATATACATACATACAAACATATGAGCGTGTGTGTGTGTGTATGTGCGTGTCTTATATATATATTATGTGTGTGTGTATGTATGTATAGAAGCACAAACAATATACATACATACATACATACATACATACATATATATATATACATACATACATACACATATATATATATATATATATATATATATATATATATATATATATATATATATATATATATATATACATATACACTCACGTAATCACATGGACACACGCACATTCATGCAAATACATATACGCTAACATCACACACACTTACATACGCAAAACTAATAAACACCTCTTCGTTCACACCTTCTCGTCGTCGTCCTCCTTCCCCTCCCCTCCGCCTCTTCTCCTCAATGTCTCTTGACACATACAACTGATAGGTTTACTTCTCCTATTTCACGTCATTCCAATGAATATAGCACATAACCATACCCACTCCCCAACAATATACCGACACCCCAACCTTTCCCCACCGTGAACTTTGCTCCCTTACACCTCTCTCTCTCTCTCTCTTACTCTCTTCCTCTTTCTCACTTCTTCACTTCCTATCTTCCCTTCACTCTTCTCATTACCCTCTCAACATCATTTTGTCTTCTCTTTCCTTCTTTCTTTCCATCTAGCACACTTTTTCTCACGGTCATCTCTCTCTCACTCTCTCTCTTTCTCTATCTCTCTCTCTCACCTACAATCACATAACACATGCACATACATATGCACACGTACACTCACACACACACATAGTATCATACATACGTTTATACGTATATGTATATATATATATATATATATATATATATATATATATATATATATATGGGAGAATATACAAAAAATAACAACAGACGAGGACAGGTGGTGTAAATAACAAAAGTATATATTAGTATGACGCTCGGGAATACGGAAAGTCTTTGACGTTTCGAGCTACGCTCTTCAACAGAAAGAATACGGAGACAAGGAGAAAAACACGGAGAAAAAAAATTGAATAGTGTTCAGTCAACGGTCAATCATAATAATGGCCGATCATAACAATGACTGACCGGAAGTTAGAAATTCTTATTTCAGGAGAGCTAAGAAAGGGGGAGATAACAAACGGTGATCGGGAACGAGGGGCTGTGTGTGGGAGGTAGACTGCTGGTGATCTTGACGTATGTAGTGTGAAAATGGGGGAAGGGAGAAAGGAAGAAAGTAGTTGGTCAGTTGTAGTGTGTGCGTGGTGTGATGCGAGGGTATTGGTGTGGTGTGCGTGGTGTGATGCAAGGGTATTGGTGTGGTGTGATGTGAGGGTGTTGGGAGGTGGGGAAGACATGGGTGGAGTGTGGGGTAGAGGTAGGGATATATATATATATATATACTTGCATACATACACGCACGCACACATATGTATGTATAAATACACGTCCATATGTATCTGTTTGAATATTTATATGCCTGTGTGCGTGTTTTCCTGTATATTATGTGTAAGAAGACGCCAGTAAACGCTTAGAATGTGTATACATACATACAGGCATACACACACAACGCACACGCGCACATACACACACACACCAACACGCACACACATATACATATATACATGCATATATTACATATTATACATATATACATATATTGTGTATTATACATATATACATGCATACATACATACATATATTATATATATATGTATATAGTATGAAATATATATATATTACATATTATATGTGTGTGTATATATAATATATGGAGGTGACACATTGGTGTGAAATACAATTATGCAAAAGAAACTAGCAGACATCACTATTCGTACAGTGGAATAATATTTGCTAAAATCTGAGTTCGAATGAATCAACACCTGATGTTTCGTAATCCGATCCTCAGGCAACTTCATATGTACGAAGCTTTCTTACACTTTTGTGCGTATGTATGATCAATCAATAAAAACAAGAACAAATCACAAGGGATTTGATTTTTTTCACAGAGGTGTAATTAATTTCATGCTTGAAGGGAAAACGGGTGAAGACAGCGGTCCTTGACGTTTTGGACATGGAGTTATTCATCAGAGAAAGAAGACAAAAGAGAAGAGTGGTGGAAAGGAGGGAAGAGAGAAAGGAAAAGTCGTTAGGGGCTGAGTGGGGATGTAATTTTATGAGAAGTTAAGAAAAGAGGAAGAGGCGAGAGGTTGTGGGCATATAAAGGAGAGTATCCATGTAAGATGGGCATTGGCTGGAGGTGAGCGGTATGGATTTCAGGTGGTTAGCTAGGAAGACTGGATTTGAGTGGGATATGAATATGGTATCGGTAAGAGGGGGAAACAGAAAAAATGAGGGGAACAGTGTGTTGAGATTAAGAAGATTAAGAAAAGTACAGGTGGAGGAAAAGTTACAAAGTGGATAAAGGTGGAAGAATAAGTGGAAATAGAAATATATAAAAACGAAGTTAAACGTAAGAGAAGGTAAAAAGGCACTGAGAAGGAGAAGAGAATGGTTAAGAAAAATATTATAAAACACGTGATTATTGAAAAGGGGCAGTTACAAAAAGGAGAGATAACTGTGAAAAGGATATACGTGAAGTAAAGAAACGTGAAGAGGAAAGTATTTTGACAAAAAAACAGGCGCAAAGAAAATAATTTTCTTTAAGAGTGAATCAATAAAATGATATAGAAAAAATTATGGTAAAAGCAGAGAGGATTGGAAAAGATAGGTTAAAAAACAATAATTATATAAAGACCATCTCGAATTTGCGGCAAGAAATCACAAGTAAAACAGATGTAAATGGGAAATCACTCTGAAATAATTAATCGGTTTTTGAGACGAGAGAATAGCGTTTAAAAAAGATTTAGCTGCTATTTCTAGCTGGTGGAAGGATTGTGTAAAGCAAAGGTTCTCAATGGTTTTCTTTTTATCTATAGACCCCTTTGATTACTGTTTTTTTTTTCTGGTGGACCCCCATAGCCATTCGATATTTAAAATTCCTATTTTGTTCTAACATTAACTTGTGTAGGCTAAACTGTGTAAAATGTTAGAGAAAGAATCCTAGCTGTTTCTCGCAATATATATCAATACATATGTCCAAAGCAAAAGTTTTTCAGGCACCCTTGATATACTATTGTGGGTCCCCAATTTACTGTTCTGTTGCGTGGATCCCCCTCCTAAAAAAGAATGTTATATGAACCCTCAAGAGCCATATGGACCTCGGTTGAGAACCACGGGTGTAGGGAGTTGTCTGGTTAGGTTGTGCTGACACACACAAGAATGTACAGAATTCTACAGAAAAGCTACACGGTGAGTGTAGACTCCAATTTTGAGACGTAATCAATTAACCATTGTATGTTAGAGTAAGTAGAATGGTTTGTTAACAAGATAGAAATATGGTATATCTGGATCTATGGATATGAGGATTGTACCCTTGTGGCTCTACCGACTATCTTACGAACTTTGCTATCAGGCTCGGCCTGTGGTTAAACAGTAACAACAAAATAGCAAACAGCCTAAATAAGTGCGAAGGGTGCTGAAAAGTTCCTGGTTTTGGGTAAAAGAAAATGCAAAAAGGATCAGTTAATTATGATCTTATTCAATATATTCACCTCTTAGATTCACACACTTATTGCAGTGGTCCCTCAGTTTTTTCTAAGCCCTGCAAAAGAACTGGGAACGTT
>NC_142929.1:80518762-80536262 GCF_046866305.1 Octopus bimaculoides
ATTTTTTGTTCCTGGATTGCAAACGCATATCTTTCAAACATTAACTGAAGGAACATCACGATACAAAGAAAATATAGGCAGTAAAACTTTGAAGTTTCGCCTTCGACTGACTGAGTCTACACAAAATTCATTGCACACACACACACAGCAAAAACACCGGAGCTCTATTCTTCCCGTCGTTACGTACACACGACGGCCTTCCGACCACTATGGTTGAGTAACCCGTTCAAATGTCACCCATATCGGTTTGCGTTCCTTTGTCTGACCTCGTCCCCCCCCCCACACACACACACATAAACAGATGAGGGCAATAATATCACTGACACACACGCGCGCGCGCGCGCGCGTGCGGAGCTGGCCAAGAACTTCCTCACGTACTCACCACACATTTATAAAATCCCATAGCCGTAACGTAAAATAACGAGAGACATTGTACTTTCGTCTACGACTCCATCATCACCAGCACCATCCTCACCATCATCACCAGCACCATCCTCACCATCACTATCTAAACCACTATTACTACCGTTATCACCAACGCCTTCACAAACAGTACTAACCTTGCTAACACCACCTCCACTAACAACAATTACACTATCGGCGTCGTCACCGCCGTCGCTTCCATCGCCGCGGCCGTTTGCCACGATGTAAAAACAATCAAGAGCACCATCGCCAAAGGCAGTCTGAGTGCTTGCTCTAACGCCAGGCTCGGCCCTCAGTGCGGGTTTTGTGTCAGTGCGTGTGGAGTGGATTATTTTGTCGTTTGTGTCGGACAAATATTTTTGTATCTATACATACACTCATACAGACATACATGTACGTTCTTAATACATACATAGATAATATAAATCTGTGTATATATGTATGTAGGTATGTATGTATGTATATATATATATATATACACAAATATATGCATTTATATATATGTATATGTGTGTGCGTGTGTGTGTGTGTGTATAAGCATATACATATATGTATGCATACGTATACATGAATATATATATGCGTGTGTAAATATATGCATATAAATGTGTATATATATATACTGTATATATATACGGTATATATATATATATATATATACATGCATATATATAATACATATATAAGCACACACATACACACAAACACCCACACACACACACACACACACACACACACACACACACACACACACGTAGGCACAGACCCGCCGATGGCAATCGAACTGCACGACACTATACCAACGTGAAAAGTTTTGGACACTTGCCATTCTCTCTTTCTCTCTCTCTTTCTTCCTCTCCCGCCTTCTCCTCATACTTTCCCCCTCCCCCTTTTTCGCTTGGTTTTTCTTTTAGCAAGATCTTGCCTCTGTTTATTTGTTTTACAGGTGTGGTATGTATGTATGTATGTATGCATGTATGTACGTATGTATGTATAATGTAGATATGCATGGACACGTGTGTTGTGTGTGCGTGTATATGTGTGTGTGATGTATAAAAAATTGTATATGTGTGTGTGCGTCTGGTGTATAGAAAATTAATGTATATATATGTATATATATATATATATATATATATATATATATATATATATATATATATATATATATATAAATACTTTTACGTATATATGCATATACTCATTTATTATTTATTGTGTGTATATATATGTATATATATATGTGTTTATATATATGTTTGTATATATATATATATATATATATATATATATATGTGTGTGTGTGTGTGTGTGTGTGTGTGTGTGTGTGTGTGTGTGTGTGTGTATCTATGTATGTATATCTATGAATATATGTATGTGTGTATATGTATATACACTCACATACATGCCCAAATCCGTATACATACCTATATGTATGTGGATGTGTATATAAATACACTTCAAATTCGAATGCACCCAATGCCCAACAAGTTTGTGGCCCCAGTCCATCTATCTATCTATCTATCTATCTATCTATCTATCTATCTATCTATCTATCTATCTATCTATCTGTCTGTCTGTCTGTCTGTCTGTCTGTTTGTCTGTCTGTCTAACTGTCTGTTTACCTTTCTTGTCTTTTTATTTTCGTTTCTTCTTTCTTTTTTCTTCATTTCTTTCTTTCTTCTTCTTCTCCATTCGCCCCACCCCACGCTATCACCCTCTTTTACCGCCGCTGGCTCTTTTCCTTCTGTGTGACAGACGCACAGACGAGTTCATTTGCACAAGTCTGGGGCACTTTAACCATCAATCACAAATCATTCTTGACGATATAAATATATAAAAAAAATGAAAGAAAGAGAGAGAGAAATGTTAAGGCATACATCTCATGTAGGCCCGGCTTCATTCAACACTCTACCATTTACACCATCAGGCGTTTGTTTGTCGTTTTTTTTTGCAAAAGAAAAAAAAATATACAGGAAAAATAGATAAAATAAAACACCCTTTGTAGTATGTGTATGTTTATCAGTTATAAAAAGGACACGTGAGTACAAAAATATATTTTTTAGGCTTAATTTATTATTTTTATTTACCTGATGATTCATACTGTACCGGCAGAAATAGTTTCACGTTCATAGGCAACTAACAAAACGAGATTTTTCATTCCATCAGGCCCAGGGAGACAAGTTTTGTGGGGTAGGCTTTATGAGTGGATTTGGTAGACGGAAACTGAAAGAAGCCCGTCGCGCGCGCGTGTGCGTGCGTATTTGTGTCCCCCCACCATCGTTTGACGACCGACGCTGGCGTGTTTATGTCCCCGTAACTTAGCTGTTCGGCAAAAGACATTGATAGAATAAGTGCTAGACTTACAAAGTTTTAGGGTCGATTTCTTCAACTAAGACTCTTTAAGGCGGTGCTCCAGCATGGCTGGCCACAGTCAAAATGACTGAAACAAGTAAAAAAATAAAAGAATATGTATGCATGTAATATTTAGTACCAGACAGATGATGATTATATTTCTATGCTCTTGCTCTTTGCTCTTTTGCTTGTTTCAGTCATTTGACTGCGGCCATGCTGGAGCACCGCCTTTAGTCGAGCAAATCGACCCCAGGACTTATTCTTTGTAAGCCTAGTACTTATTCTATCGGTCTCTTTTGCCGAACCGCTAAGTTACGGGGACGTAAACACACCAGCATCGGTTGCCAAGCGATGTTGGGGGGACAAACACAGACATACAAACACACACACACACACACACATATATATATGTATATACATATATACGACGGGCTTCTTTTAGTTTCCGTCAACCAAATCCATTCACAAGGCTTTGGTCGGCCCGAGGCTATAGTAGAAGTCACTTGCCCAAGGTGCCACGCAGTGGGAATGTGGTTGATAAGCAAGCTTCTTTATTTCATAAATATTTGCCATAAAGGCATTACAAAGAGGGGACGAACAAGGACAGACAAACATAAAAGGGGTGAAGTAACTGTATCGATTAAATTTTTACAATTTTAAATATACAATAAAAAATTGATTATATTTACAATGTTCGATTAAAGCATTGCTCATTACAAATGCAATTTGTAATGGCTTTCCTGAAGGATAGGCAGCCGACCACCAGGGTAGACTTCTTGCTTTTTCTTTCCCTTGTTTTTGGCTTCCACTTACCTGGTGCCAAACACTCCCAGCTTCTTCGCCACAGGCTTCCATCTTCTCGTGAATCTGTCTCGTGACCACTCCTGCGCCTATATTAAACAAATTTTCATAAACACTTTCTTCCAATGTTTCCAGGTTTTAGTTTTTGTTTAAAACATCAAAAGATAACAAAAAAACACTTTCATTATTGCACATCTGCAATGTGGCACAGAGGTATTAAGTCAGGTGAGCGATCTACAAAATATATGCACAGAAGAAAAGGTCATACATATATAACATTAGTGACTTCGATCAACTGAAATAATTATCCAAGCATTTAGTAAATAAATCTTCCTTATGATCGAAAGTTCTAAAACTCTTTGGAATAGAATTGCTGACGACGTCTCCTAAAACCGAAATCGGTCCGTTACTTTCTCCAGTTAACTTTAAAAACCACACCCATAGTCCAGTTTGGAGTGCCTGAGTAGTAAGTAGCTTGCTTACGAACCACATGGTTCCAGGTTCAGTCCCACTGCGTAGCACCTTGGGCAAGTGTCTTTTATTATAGCCTTGGGCCGACCAAAGCCTTGTGAGTGGATTTGGTAGACGGAAACTGAAAGAAACTGCGACTTGGCCTCCGTCGACGATCAACATGTATAGAAATAATGTGTTATATTCAATCCCCCTGTTATTTTCAAAATACAGGCGGCACCACCAAGCATGTGACACTGCAGGCAGCTTATAGTTCTACAGGCTATCTAAATTCAAGCAGCATTTTAGAAGCAGCAAAGGAGGATGAGGAGAGGAAAGCAAAAACAGCAAAAGGAATATTAAGAACAGAACCTAATGTTTCCTGAATAACAAATTAATATGTTGTCGTTTTTGTGGAATATAGAAATAACGGTGAAAGCTAAAATCTTGTTAAAAATTTTCCAAGTCAGTCTTGTAATGATTCCTTCTGCAATAGAAGGCGCGTGGCTTAGTGGTTAGGGTATTCGGCACGCGATCGTTAGGTCGTGAGTTCAAGTTCTGGCGGTGCGTTGTGTCCTTGAGCAAGACACTTTATCTCACGCTACTCTAGTTCATTCATCTGGCAAAAACGAGTTGCACTTGTCATTCAAAAGGGCCAGCCTTATCACTCTTTGTGTCCCACTGAATCTCCCTAAGGATACGCGTATTTGTGGAGTGCTCACCCACTTGAACGTTAATTTCATAAGCAGGCTATTCCGTTGATCGGATCAACTGGAACTCTCGTCGTCGTAAGCGACGGAGTGCTTTTTTTTTTTTTTCTTAAATAGAACAGAAATGAACGACCGAAGAAAGGACTGGAATTGTATGCCTTATATTAGAGAGGACCTTACCGCCTTCAAAATGAATGTAAACAAAGCGCAATTCTTGTGTTATTGTGCATTTAAGGACCGACTGACCGATATTGTCCCTTGCGTTACTGTGTCTTAGAGGAAGATAAAAGTTTAAACAGAAATACTAAAAAGCATTAAAAAAAACGGTGATTTATGAAGCTTTGCAAAACTATTACCTTGGTATCCGCAAATAACTTTTAAATTATTTTCAATATCTACAAGTGAGAAAGTTTGGCTCTATAAGAAAATGGTAATAGAATAAACTGAAAATCGGTGATCACAAGCAACTCTTTGTATCAGTTAGTGAGACTAAAATACTCATAAAGGCGACACTGTCTATTTATTAATTCACTCGCTATGTTGGTGGTTCTATATATATATATATATATATATATATATATATATATATATATATATATATATATATTCTTGGGAAAGAGAACTCAGGTTCGAAATTTCCCCAAGACACCCGATGAAGGCTGGAGGGTATATCAGCCGAAACGTTGTATTAGCATTGTATTAACAACAAACAAGATGAGGACAATATATATATATATATATATATATAAAAGTAATGGTTGTTACCACCTCAATGTAGTTGAACTGCATAGAACAATGTTACTTCTCTTTTTAATCCCAGGAGGACAGCTCCAGCTGGTTAAAGACAATATCTGTGTCCGATATATTGCAAACAAGGGAGCAAGTATGTATGTATGTATGTATGTATGTATAGTATTAAATATTTGAAGGCTTCATTTGAATCGAAGTATTTTAATAAATAGGAAACCTAGTCAGGGTCAAGTAAAATTCCATATTTTGATATTTTTTCTGAACATAATTTTTGATTTAAAGTTTAATTCACCTCAAGGAAACAGTTTATTCATCATTAAAATAACAAACATCAGAAACAGATGCAGTGACCCTCAACCCATCCGTGTTCTTTCTTTCCTCTTTTCTTTCGTTCTCCCTTTTTTATGTATGTATACATGTATGTATGTATATATATATATATATATATATATATATATATATATATATATATATATATATATATATATATATATATACATGTATATGTGTGTTTGCATAATCATGTATGTGCAATGTATGTGTATATATGTATATGTATGTGTATGTGTCTGTATGTGTCTGTGTGTGTATGCGTGTATATGTGTGTGTGCTTGTATTAGATCTTGGACGGTATTTTTGATCATTTTTACATGTTGTTCATTCAACTAATCTCCCACACTCATTGAATGTGTCTAAGTGTTGAGTTGTGCAGGAACACTCGTACTATTAATGTAGCAATTATGCATAAATCACTTTTTGTGATAAGAGGTGATTCGGGTTATAGGTACATACATTTGGACTAGAAGGCATGCAATATAATCGAACTCTCAATCTTGTGATTAAGAATTGAAATCCTTGGTCATTCAAACACACCACGTCTATTATACATACAGTTATGCCTACTTAAGTACATATATATATATATATATATATATATATATATATATATATATATATATATATATATATATATATATATATATATGTATATATATATATATATATATATATATATATATATATGTATATATATATATATATATATATATATATATATATAATGTATGTATGGATGGATGTATGTATGTATCAGGTAGGTCTTGGGTGCTACTGGTAACATATAACCCACTTCAAACTGTTGCATGGTCGGGTTGTCGGTGACTAAAGCAGCAACCCCATCCAGCTTGCTTAATGAGGTGGGTGATTGTTGGACACACTACGGGACGAAAACTAAGACCTGTGAAACGGCGGAAGAGCTCGAGAGCAGTCAACGACCATCCTACAATATGTTTACATGTGTATGTATGTATGTATGTATGTATGTATGTATGTATGTGTGTATGTATAAGTTCAGATTTGTATGTTTTGCTTTATGTATGCATTCTCATGTGTTTAGCTGCATATCTAGGCATGCTCGTATATATTTAAATGATAAACTTCTGGAGAGTTTTACAAATTTTTACAGTTCAAGTGATGAATTGGATATATAGTCCTCGAATTGCCTTTCTCCTTTCTGGTTTTGAGAAACCTAATTCCTCAAGATTGGTATTTAGGCAGTGTGTTACATATCCCAGGACTCCAATAACCCCAATAATTACAGCTATAAACCTGACCTTGTAATCTGGATATTTCTCAATAGTTCAGCATAGATATTCTCTTTTTCAATGATCTTCAGCTTTATGTTAACATCCGATGGGCAGCTAATTTCCGCAACTGTGCACAGTTTCTCTTCTCTATCCCAAATCATTATACCAGGTCTGTTATGCTTACTATGTATGTATGTATGTATGTATGTATGTATGTATGTATGTATGTATGTATGTATGTATGTATGTACGTATGTATGCATGCATGCATGTATGTATGTATAAACAGATGGTCGAACTATCTGGTGATCTGAGGAGCTAGCTTTGGTTATTTACATTGATTTGTGAGTATACAATTGTGTTGTATAATGTTGAGCAGAGATACATTAATACACACATTTATGCATAATTTCTTCTGTACTGAAGCTAATACTTTATGAAGAAATTTGCGAAACGGCTGTAAGCCTATAAAAGACAAGCGGTTAAATAAATATATATTCACCTTTCATGCTTCCTGACTCCAGATTTTTACATACTTCACGTGAAATAATTTCATCGCTGGAATTTTTTTGATTTTCAGTTATATGAATACTCTACATTACACTTCTTCGCAGTTGAATGGATCAGTAACCGAGTCCTTAGAGGAGCTTTCTGTGATAGCCATGCGATTCTCAGAATGAACATCTTTTACTACATACACACACATACACACACAAACACCCACACACACGTATATGTGAATGACAAAGGAACATAAGTCACATCACCAACATCAGTATCGCTATGCCCAGTTCCCGTCTACCAAATCCACTCATAAGGCTTTAGTCGGTTCGAGGCTATAGTAGAGGACGCTTACCCAAGGTGCCTTGCAGTGGGATTGATCCCTGAATCATGTGGTTGGGAAGCAAGCTTCTTACCACATACCACGCACACCTACGCCTATATTCATATATATATGTATACAAATATTATCGCAGTAAGAGATGTTGGCGTGGGTTCCCACCCCGGCATCCGAAACTCGGAGTTTTGTCATGGCTACCGAATAAGTGTCACATATTTTTACAGATAAATTCCTCTATTTACATAATATCGAGGACTCTTTCTTTTGTTGTCCTTTCTATCAATGCACACACACACACACACACACACACACACACACACACACACACACACACACATATATGTATATATGTATGTATGTGTGTGTGTGTTGACTTTTATCGACGCCATGTTGTTAGTTTATGTCAACAAAAC
Source organism: Octopus bimaculoides (assembly GCF_046866305.1). Lineage (NCBI taxonomy): Eukaryota > Metazoa > Mollusca > Cephalopoda > Octopoda > Octopodidae > Octopus > Octopus bimaculoides. The sequence continues at coordinate 80,527,089 of NC_142929.1, forward strand.
ATGAGAAGAGATATTGATATATTGGAAGTGTTGAGGGTCCCGGGGAGAAGAGAAACTAATACCGAAGATCAGCATAAGCCACTGTGTTATTGTATTATCAAAACATTATGATGAAATCGGGAAAAAGAGAGAGGGAGAAGGAGAGAGTGAGAGACAGACTAAAAAAGAGACGGATAGAGATCAAGAGAAGCAGGCAGACGGAAGGAGTGAGGGAGTGAGAGAGAGAGGTTTTAGTAAAGGGAGGCTTATCGAAGCTATTCCAACAAGACTTACTTGGAAGTCAGCGTTATGTTGAAAGACAAACATGGCGGTTGTAAAGAATGTTGTTTGGTAACGTGTTGAATGATTTGTGATGAACATAACTTGGCTATCGGGAATGGTACAAGACTTGGGAGAAAAAATTCTGGTGAAAATCTCTCTCAGTAGCGCGCACACACACACACACACACACACACACACACACACATCTCTCACACTCGTACTCATACAGATATATACATACACGCGCAAAACCCGCATACGCACACGTAGGAGAAATGCATGCATAAAAAAATCAAAATTTTGCAACCACAACAGACATGCATATATAAACACAAGCACACATATACACACAAAGACATGTACACACGCACACACACACACACACATACACACACACACACACTCACACACACACACAGAAACACACTTATACCCTCACATACACACTAATACCCTCACATTCACACCTCGCATACACACCTCACATACACCCACGCACACACAGATAGACACACACAACACATACATACATACATACATACATACAAGGCATATAAACTCGAAAGCTCGCACACATTAACATAATAAAACAGATAAAAGCAATCAACACTTACATATACCATAATTTCACCAATTCTAAGTCTTGAAACCACATCTTATTTAAAACCAAGATGGAAAGACTTTCTAAATGTACGGGACAATCTTTAGTTAGAAAAAAGTCTACCTCTCATAGAAAAGACGAAACAGTAACGTGTGCGTTTATTTCCTGTTAACACCAAACCACATCAATATCGATTCTAAGTGGTCGTTAGGCCTGCAAGAAATATCAACCAAATCTTCCTCATATCACAGCCGTGCATGTTTAGAAATGAAAGATTGTTGAACGTAATCCTAGATACAGCACTATGTTTGCAAAATAGACAGAATGATCACGGTTGGCAGGTACTTAGAAACAGATTTGACTCGGCGGCATTTGAACCCAGAACGTAAAGACAGACGAAATGCCGCTAAGCATTATTCTCGGTGTGTTAAAGATTCACACACACACACACACACACACACACACACACACACACACACACACACACACACACACACACACACACACACAAGCAAACACACACACCCACACACATCTATATATGTGTAAAACAAAGTATGTCTGTGTGTATGTATGTGTCTGTGTGTCTGTGTGTGTAGAACGTATGTATATCTACGATTTTCAACTGATTTACACCAAACTTTACACACACATTACTTATGTGCCACGGATGGTCATGGACAAGAGCATTTTGCCCAGAGCTTTTCTGTAAAAACTGCAGTTTACAACCGATTCTCTCCCTTCGACTTCTGCAGTTTTAAAGCGATTCGCTCTTTTCCTTTCCTCTATCTGTTTATTCATCTCTTCTCTTTCTCACTTACACCCTCTGCAATACTTCCTCTCTTTAAACCTGTCTGTTTTTCACACACACACACACACACACACAAACACACACACACACACACACACACACACACACACACACACACACACACACACTCTCTCTCTCTCTCTCTCTCTCTCTCTCTCTACCCCCCCTCTCTCTCTCTGTCGTGCGTAAATATCTTTGTCTTCGCGCTATTTGTACGTTCTCGCTACAACATTACTTATTTAAAATTTTTTGCTCTACATCTATTTAAATGCTCTACATCTATTTAAATATACTATTTACATTTCTCCCTCTATCGAAAACCGTTGTGATATAAGCCGATAAGCCTTCATTACTAACCAATGAGAATTCAACCACACCATTGAGCGTTCACGCGTTAGACAAAGACATCCTAAAGTGGCTCAAGTTTTTTCACTCAGCCTACTTTCTTCTACAGCTTTATACGCTGAATTGGGGTTTGTAATTTCTGTCTACAAATTGACATCCTTGTGTGATATAATATTGTTTCACTTTATGTGCGTGTGTTACCGCGTTCGATACGTACAAGATAGTAAAGAACATTTTATGCCACCACGACGGCGTCACATATATGAATGTGTATGTGTCTCTGAGTGTATGTGAATGGGTGTATGAGTATGTATGTCTCTCTGACTGTGTGTGTGTTTCCGCGTTAGGTACGTTATTAAACATACACAAACATCTACACATACATATACACAAGTGACGACTGACATGCGTGAATGTATGTCTGTATGTGTCTCTTTTTACTGTACGTATGTGCCTGTATGTGAGAGTGTATGTGTGCGTATCGTCACATTTTGTATAATAATGTGTATATTCTGTGAGTGTGTGTGTGTTTGCGCGCCAGTTATGTACGTTATTAAACACACATATACATATGTGACGAGAACGGCTGGAGGTGAAACTCTTGACAAAAAAACAATTACGTGGAAGGTTCAAGTTATATAAAAATACACATCTACCGTTCAATTAACAGTTCATAATTTGCAAGGTTGCATGGTATTTACAATTTGCTTATACTTGGTTAATTTACACTGCAGACAAAAATATAGACATACAACATACAACTGTTACAAAAATAGAAATTAATGTATAGTTTTTCTATGTTCATAATTCCTTGTTTAAAATATTGGAAAAAAATATGACACCGAAGAAATACGTAATCTCTCCAGAAACACCAATAAAGTAAGGAGGAGTGCAGAAAACCAAAAGTGAGAGTCTGAAAACATAAGGGACATGAGACATTCTCAATATCAGCAATGGCATAGTGCAGCACGTCACATGGAGTCTCAGTACAGAAGGGACATGACACTTTCCAAAGGTCACCAAAAGCATGTTGCAGCACGTCAAATACAGTATCAAGAGAGAAGGGAGAGGAGACCTTCTCAACATCAGTAAAAGCATGCTACAGCACGTCTGATGGAGATCCAAGATAGGAGGGACATGAGATTTTCTCAAGATCAGCAAAAGCATGCTGCAGTACTTAATGCTGAATCATTATAACATTTAGCACGCCAGATTACACAGAGGTCCAATAGAATAGCTCTCAGAAACAGAGCATGTACAAATTCGTTCTTCACAACACCTGAAGCTGCTTTCAGATACGATCCATCCTATTCTTATAAAAAATGATAACTCTGTCCAAATTGGTGTGCTAAACTCATATTGTCGTTTATGCAAAGCTTTAAAATTTACTCCACAAATGTTTTGTCGTCAATGCTGCATTATGCTGAATCACCTGTTTCAGCATAACTGTAATATATATATATATATATATATATATATATATATATATATACAGACATACACAAATAAGCCGTTTTAATCCCCGAGCAACGCCGGGTAGCTCTGCTAGTAATATATAAAATCAAGAAATTAAACAAACGTTGTGAGTACGTCGGATTTTGTTCATAAATTTAATATTGATAATCTCCAAATAAACAAGAAATCCCATAGGTAAATAGAAGAAAATTAAAATTATATATATATATATATATATATATATATATATATATATATATATATATATATATATATATATATATATATATATATATATATATATATATACATATATATATATATATATATACATACACGCGACACAAACATATATACAGCCATCCATATATATATATATATATGGATGTAGATACACACACATAGATATATACATACATCCGTATATACATATACATATACATACATACATACATACATACATATATATATATATATATATATATATATATATATATATATATATATATATATATAACTCTCTATCGATATATACATATATACATATATATATATATACATACGTGGATATATACATATATCTGTTAAATACATATGTATATACATACAAACTTACATACATAAATCTATATGTATGTATTATAGATATATGCGCGCGTGTACACACACACACACATGCACATACACATACACACATATGCACACAAACACGACAAACACATGGCCCAAGAGAGACGCCAGTCTTATACAAGCTACAGACTCTCAGGTGTTTGCCCATTAGAAAACAAATATTCTAGCAGACTTTCACAAAACACACCAACTAAATTCCAATTTATACAACATAGAGCAATTAGTTGGAATTAACATTAATTACATTTTTCTAATTAATTACCACCAAACTATTGTTAGCGATCACAGCCAGGCATTCAGTGAAAATGAACAACAACAACAATCCGAACAGCAGCAGTAACAACAACAACTACAAAAAGGCTCACTTAATACTCTAGATTCCTCTCATACTGTATTTGTTATTCTGTAGCTATTGGAATACGATAAGAGATCTTACTATATTCTAAGACTTCTGAAATATCTGAATGGTTTAGGATTGGTTGATTAAATAAACAGGAGTAGAGTAAACGATGAAAAATGATCCGATTCCAAAGTTGACGATGGAATAGTTTGTGGGATCCTTTAGTTGACGGTTTCGATATCGAATTCTCAGGAAAGCAGTGAGCTGGCAGAATTGTTAGCACACCGGGCAAAATGCTTAGCGGCATTTCGTCCGTCTTTACGTTCTGAATTCAAATTCCGCCGAGGTCGACTTTGCCTTTAATTCCTTCGTGGTAGATAAAATAAGTACCTGTTAGCTATGTGACACTCGAACCTGTGTCCATTATAACTTTCGAACAGGAGAGGTCACAGGTTCGTGTGTCACATAGTTAGCTAGAGGCGATGGCCATTTGGAGCTAATCAACGGCACCATTCGTCCTATTTTTCTGGACTGCCATGTTAGCTTATATGTTAGCTTCTGGACTGTCATGTTAGCTCTCGACCAATATATATTATATATATATATATATATATATATATATATATATATATATATATATTCTCTCTCTTTCCTTTCCCGAGCGTCTAGTAACACAATCTGTATCACTTCCTCACGTTGTTTGTTGTTGTTTTTTTTTGTCTTTTTCCTTTTTGAACGAATATATATATATATATATATATATATATATATATATATATATATATATACCGGAGTAAGCACTGTCCGATGAACGGGAACGTGAAACTCAGAGTAACAGTTTTTTTGTTATATTTCTGCTGCTTTGAAAAAGTCACAAACTACACCCCACAAAAAATAATGAAAACCCTGTCCTCACTAATTAAAACACATGGAAATGAACTGACAACCAAGGAGATTGATTTTCTAACAAACTTCAAATGCAAGCCCAGCCTTTTCTATGGTCTGCCAAAAATACACAAAAGCCAGATCATAAATGAAACCATCAAAAAATCACCAAAGACATACATACAAACACCAAACCAGGGGGATCTAAAACTGCGACCCATCATAGCTGGCCCAGCCTGTGAAACACACAGACTAAGTCTATTTATGGACATCCTCCTAAAACCCTTCCTTAAACACATAAATAGCTATATCAGAGATGACTTGGATATGCTAAATCACCTCCCAAAGGAAGTCAAGGAAGAAACAATCATGGTCTCATTTGACGTGATTAATTTATACACCAGTATACCTCATAATTATGGACTTGAGGCAATTCAATTCTGGCTGGATCAATTCCCGAAAGAAATCCCAAACAGGATCAGTAAAGAATTCATTACTAAATCGGTTGAATTCATCTTACGAAACAACCACTTCATGTTTGACAATACTTTCTACCGACAAAAATCCGGAATTGCTATGGGCACTAGGGCAGCTACAGTCATTGCGAATCTAACAATGGGTTACTTGGAAATAATAATATACCAGGAATCTTTATCCACCTATGGAAACACCCTTTCCCAATACATAAAAGAAAATTGGAAAAGGTTCCTGGACGACTGTTTCATACTCTGGAATGAAAACACAGATGAACTCTTGAAATTCAAAAGTCTATTGAACAGTGTCAACCCAAACATACAGTTCACAATGGAGTACAACCAAAAGGAGCTCCCATTCTTGGATATACTAATTAAAAAAGTAAACCTAAAAATAGAAACGGACATATTTTACAAAACCACAGACGCCAAACAATATCTACTATTTGATTCATGCCACCCAAGACACACCAAGACAAACATCCCCTTCAACCTTGCAAGAAGGATATGCACAATTGTGTCAGAAGAAAATACTAGAGACTACAGACTACAAGAACTCAAAAACACACTAATTGACAGACACTACCCAGTTCAACTCATAGAGGATGGAATCAGACGTGCATCAGAAATTAACATAGAAAACTTAAGAAAAGTTAAACACAGCAACACACATTCCCCGAAAATACTGCCGTACATATCCACATACAACCCCAGAAACAAAGAAGCCTTCACCATCATCACCCAAAACATACCAATGCTACATAAGGACCCCAAATTGAAGGAAATTTTACACACACAAAATCATCAAAAGCCACAAACAACCAAAATCACTGAAAAAGATCCTCACAAAGGCAAAATTACTTTCCGAAACAACAGATGCGAAAGTAAACAAATGTGGTCGACCAAATTGTGCAACATGCCCAAACATTCTAGAAGATTCAGAATTCCTCTTCAAAGAGGGACACAAATTCAAAGTTAAATCTAACTTTACTTGTGCCTCAGAAAATCTTATTTATGTAATAAGATGTTCGGGCTGCCACGAGAACTACATAGGGTCCACAGGATTATCGCTCAGACGTACATGCACTCTGCACCACCAGCAGATCGCACACCCAGAATACCGAATGATACCTTTTAGTGATCATATTGAGAAATGCGCAAAACAAATGCTACCACAATTTATAATCTTTCCTTTCTATTAATGTGCCATTAAAACACCAACACAGATTAGATTAAATAAGGAAACCTTTTTCATTCAAAAATACAAACCCAAACTTAACCATTGCTAACACATTTAAATAAGGAAATTCATCACCCCACTGAGAAAAAAAAGGGGAAAAAAATATAGAACAAAACCATGGTAAAGTAATCAAATTGTACCACCTCCTAGATTTCGATTATCTCCCCTATACCGGAAGAAATCCCTAATTACCTCCCCCTATCTAGAACTCTTCTTTCTCAGACTGGAACGAACACGTTACAATGAAGTAGAGAAATTTGAAAAGACAACACGAAACCGGTTATTTCTCAAAATACAATGTTTATATACCAAAAAGATTTTCTAACATTTTTCTAACATTTTTCTGACATAATTTAAATATATACTTTAACCATGTAACACAAGCCTTCTGTAGTTTTTTCACTCTTATATATATATATATATATATATATATATATATATATATATATATATATTGGTCGAGGACACCGCGACGCGTAATCACGGAGGTGTGAGTTCGAGTCTCATGGCTTGTTTCTGCAAAATAGGGGTAGCCTATCCTGTTCAGGGTATATTATTAGCATTATCCTGCATATGAGAATTTAAAAAATCACTTCTTTAACATTCTAAGACATCTCAGCACTTCTAAAAGCAAACTTCGTTTGTTTGTTTACTTTCATCGTAATTTGAATTTAATATATATATATATATATAAAACCAAATAGTAAATGAGTATATGCATATATACGTACAGGTATGTGCATACCGACATCCAGCTGTATGTATAGGTGCATATCTGGGTACAGGACATTGCAAACAAAACAGAGATGAGAAAACACACAAGCCACATAGAGAACATTCTACTTCATCAGCTACCTCCGTTTTAACACCGGCGTTTCGAAGAGCTAGGCAGGACGCATCGTTAAAGCAGCTCTTCCCATGGACCGCAAATTAAATTTGTATACACAAATTAAATCTTGCCATGGAGGAATGTTGTGGCGGACAAAAAACAAGACAGGAAAACAAACAGAAAAGGCTAGACGAGAAAAATTGTTTGTGTGTGAACGCTGTGAGGCACGAACTTGAAAGTAGGGACGAAATGGTTCGTGTGTTTGCTCGGCGACAGCCAAGGAAGAAAAGGATTATTGACCGGAAGCATGTGACCATGCCGGTGTAAGGGGAAGAGAGAGAGTGGCAAAGGGAGGAAGTAGAAGAATAGGTGAGCAACGAGAGGAAGCAGTTGTATACTGTCAACTCAATGTGACAGTCCCAATAAGGGAATCATACTGCTGTTATTTAGCCCTAGGAAGCTGGACCGCTTCCTGTCGGCCTTGACACATTTCCTATGTTCTTATATTTGTGAGGGGGAGGAAATATGTCAAGGCCGACAGGAAGCGGTCTAGCTTCCTAGGGCTAAATAATAGCAGTAAGATTCCCTTATTGGGACTGTCACATTGAGTTGACAGTATGCAACTGTTTTATCGTAACACTGCTGCTTAAGTCTCTCTGGGAGATTTATAATTAGATCATTTCTAATATATATATATACTAGAAATATGTTACAAAAACAGAATAGAAACTACACGTGGACATGTAAGGGGAATGTAAGAAGAAAAATAAGCGAAAATGCACATTGGAAATCAAAAAGAATAAAGGCTTTTTATGAAAAGTAACGATAGTTATATACAATTAGATGAACTGAGGTATGAATAAAAGTAATAAAAGTCATTATTGTGTATTGTAAAAGAGATCCAAAAGCATACCGGTTTCGTAATATTACTAATCATTGCTTTGAATGCACACCGATTACTGAACGGTGTCAGGTCTACTAGTCCCTGTGAAAAAAGATTATGTGTAAGAGAGGTAAGTAGTTCTGGATTTGGTGCAATTAGGGTAGATATAGATTTGTAATGTGAATGGTGTATGGGATGTATGGGGGTTAGTGGTATTAATTGAAAGGTTAGTAGTGTTCTGTATTATGTTATGTATTCATATTTAGTTGTGGAAGATATTTATTGATGAACGTTGCCTCTTTATTCATTTTTTTGTTGTATTGAGGTGTTCTATGAACAGTGATAGAAGTGAAAAATTAGGAAATTAGGATTAAGATTCCTCGCATAACTTTCTGTGTCCACCGACCTGTATCTGTCTGTA